>NC_056751.1:406964065-406999065 GCF_019279795.1 Protopterus annectens
TATCCAGACGTTTAGGAGCCTTCCGCCAGTTTTTCAAGTAGAACCAGTCTCTCCAGATCTTCCCACTAAGGTTTTTCAGACACCTATGATGTCCAGGCATGCTTTCTCCGTATCTTTCAGGTTTTCCTAAGCTTCACTGAGGTTGATATGGACAGGAGGATTCTGAAATTCCTTTGGAAGCAGATTCAGATGGGGGTCTTGCCATCTCCTTCCCATCTTGGATCCGTGAGTGCTCTATCTCCTAGTTTGCAGGCACCTTTTCCAATCCATCCATTGGTTTCGAAACCCAGGATCCTTGTTTCCCAAGAGAGTCTGTCTGATCCGAAGAAGCTCCCTTCTTCAACTCTGACTACTGACAAAAATGAAGCAAGGCTGGTCAGAGATCAGAGTGGGTCCCAGATCCAAGACTGCACTGACTCCTAAGGGGTTGCCTTCTGCTCTGACTTGGAATCTATCTCTTCCACTTGGGGCTTCGGACCTTGACAGCCAGTTGTGTTAGGAGGCCTCAGATCCATAGTTGACTCTGGTCTCTCTCTTCTGGTGGCTTCAGCTCTGGGGGAGAGGGTTTCCTCTAGTCAGTCAGCCTTCTGGGTTGCAGAACTTGCCTTCTCTAGGATCAGAGGGCCGTCTCGTCATATCCAGGGTTTGCCCCATCCTTCTTCATTGGATCTGAGGACTGAGCCCATCACACCTGTCATTGGTCAACTTATCCCGAGGTGCTTCCAAACCACTTCTCCCCAGGGAGCTCCCCCTTTGGATACCTCCCTTGAACACAGCATGGAGGAGGTCCCTTGGAAGAAAAAGTATAAAAGGAGGCACATAAACTCTACTGTGAAGTCTCTGACTGAGGACACATTTCGATGAGGGAGAAGGATCGCCCCGATCACCACCTGACTATGTATCTTTCGGAGATATCCTAGAATGCCTTGGGCAGAAAGGTCACTGGTCCTCTCAACCTCCTTCAGAGGAATCTGTGTTCTGGAGGCTTTCAGGGTAGGCTTATCTACATCCTGGGTCTCTTTCCTCTGGTGGATGAACTGATTTAGTTTCCCACCAGAACTGCAAGAAACTGGACACAGTTGAGCCTATACCTAAGCAGCCCGCTCTCTGATCATCCAGTTGTTGCAGCATCCACTAAAAAAAGGAGCTAACTGTACAAAGCTCCTCTGCCCATCCACCAGACAAGGAGTCTAAGACATTGGACAGACATGGAAAGTGCGTTTACACCTCCTCTACTTTCTTTCTGAGGTTGTTAAACTATTTGCTGCACTTCAGCTGATTGCAGAGAGACCTGGTTTAAGGAGTTAACTGTCTGCAGAGACCATGTCAGAGGAGGACTTGAAAAAGATTTCTCCTTAACTGGCTACTCTCAGCCTCATTAAAGAATTTTGTCAGGGATGAAATTTTGCACACGGTGAAAGTCACCCCATGAACAGCTGGAACAAGCATGTCCATTAGCAGACATGCCTGGATGCAGATGTTCTTCATCTCACATTGCTGCAGTCCTAACACTTGGGTAGTCCGCTGTCCCTCGGTCGGCCCGAATATCAGAGTATAAGGCTGACGTCGGTCAAGGTGCATTTGACTGACATCAGAACGTCAGGGTACAAATGCGCATGACCGACGTCCTATCCTCAGTCTTTTTTGCCGCATGGTCCGATGCAGAAGCAGTGTTGCAAGTGCCGTTCGGCGTTCTGAAATTTTTCGAATTCGGAGTTTCAGACCGAAGTCAGAGTTAAGTACCCCGTTGGGGAATATTTTGGTTTTTTCTTGCCTCAGTGGTTTACCGGATGTCAGAAAAAGTGAATAACTGTATTTCTTGTGGGAAACAGATACCGCATAGGGATTACCATAATTTGTGTATACCTTGTTTAGGACCTGAGCACGACGTTGTTGGATGCCGTTTTTGTGCTAGGTTTAATAAACGCACTATAAAGCGGAGGTTGGATTGTGCAAGGTTGGTCTTTGGGAAGCGGTGCAATTACAAAATGCCGTCGGATGCTCCACCGCTTCCTCAAAGAAGCGCAAGGACAAGGCAGTTAAACCTAGGTTAGAGGAGTCGTCCGAACCGGACGCCAGTTCTTTAGAGGTGTCAGTGGAACCGGTGGTTCGACGGAGGCCTCTCTGGAGTCCCAGGGAGAAACTTTGATTTTACAGGATGTGGCCTCCCAGGAGGTAGGGCAGGCTGTAGGGGCTTCTCAAGTAACTGTACTCCCCTCCCTTCCTAAGGGGTCTAGGCCCTCTTTCTACTTCCAAGGCTTCTCCTAGAGGCAGGTCTAGTTTGGCTTCTGTGGGTGTCACTCCCAGTTCTTCAGGTGCTGTGCCCAAGAAGCACATGCTCAAAATGGCAGAGGATTTAATTACTTTAATTAGAGGCTCTATGCCCTCCTGATAAGAGGCCTAGGATGGAACCTGTGTTGGGGATTATGAGCAGGCTTCGGATGTGTCTGAGTCTTCGGCTGAAGACTTGCAGGAGTATTCTCATTATTCTGATTCTGATGTGGATGATTCTACTCCTTCTGCTTCTCCTCCTGAGGATTTTTCTTTCTCAGACACCCTGCCCTCCATGAGAGCGCATTTTAAATGGGAAGGTCAGGATTTCTCTGATTCCAGGAAAAGGCTTAGGGAATTTTTGTTTTACCCCAGCATAGGCCTTTAGCTATACCTCCTGTTCTGAATGTGGTGGAAGATGTGTTTGCAGAGGCTTCTCTTAATCCTGATTCTTTGCCTCCTGCTCCTGTTAAACCGGATAGGTATTACAGGGTGCCTGAAGCGCATAAGTATCTTTTTAAGAGTCCTAGGGCAGACCCAGAAACTGTTAGCCAGGGGCCTAAGGGTGTTAAGGCTTCTGTTGTCAAGAATCCGGTTCCTGCAGATAAAGAGGCCAGGGCCTTGGATAGATGGGGAAAGAAAGTTTATACTTCTTCCACTCTAGCCATGAGAGCTTTGAATTGCCAGTTTCACATGTTGAAATATCAAAATTATCTCCTTTCTCAGTTGAAATCTAAGGTTGATGCTCTGGCGGAAGGTATTGACTGTAAAGAGTTACAAGATTTAGTGCATGTTTCTGAACAGGTGGGTAAGCATTCTTTGCAATGTGGTTTTGATGCTGTACAGGCCTCGTCTAGGGTGGCTGCCACTGGGTCAGTTCTTCGCAGGCATGCCTGGTTGAGGGATCAAAATTTATCTGACCATGTTAAAACTAGGATTTTGGATGCCCTTTGCAATCTGATGTCTTGTTTGGTTCTCCTGTTGAGGCAGTTTTAAAGAAAATGGAAGACAAGGCTAAGTCTATGCAGACTGTTAAAGATTTTTTGCAGGTTCAGCCTCCAAAGTTTAGTAGAAATTGGCCTACTAAAGGGTGGACGTATCCTTCTTATGATTCCCAGTCTAGGGGTAGATCTAGACGTGGCAGGGCAGAGGTCAGGGCTCTTTCAGGCCCAGAACAGGGAGTTCTCCTGCACAGTCTTCAAGTGAGGGCAGGGGTCAGTCCTTTCGTAAACAGACCCAATGACCTACCTTTTCAGCTGCCAGACCCTTCTCGCCTGGCAGCACCTTTGGGAGGAAGGTTGGCACTTTTCAAAGAAAATTGGAGTTTGATTACCCAAGACAAATGGGTACTGGATATCATACATCACGGTTACAGGTTTTATTTCCATACCTTGCCTCCTTTCAAAGGCATGCCAGACATTCCTCCTCAACAAAGAATAGAGGCTCACAAGCAAATTTCACTGCTACTCCAAATAGGGGCCATACAGCTGGTTCCTATGCCAGAAAGGGGCCTAGGATTTTATTCTCGCCTGTTCCTAGTCCCAAAGAAGGGGAACACGTGGAGACCAATTTTGGATTTATCTATCCTCAACACTTATCTGGACATTCCCAAGTTCAAGATGTTGACGTTGCAGCAGCTTTTACCTCTGCTGGGCAAAGATCATTGGATGGTAACTTTGGATCTCAAGGAGGCTTACCTTCATGTTCCTATCAGACTAAGTTGCAGGAAGTATCTGCGTTTTCGAGCTGGGACTTCTCACTATCAGTTCTCTGCATTGCCCTTTGGCTTATCTACTGCGCCCAGAGTGTTCACGAAAGTTCTGGCTCCAGTGATAGCTTTCTTCAGGCTAAAAGGAGTACAGATCTATCCTTATTTGGACGACTGCCTGATTCTGGCTCAAGGAAGGGAAGAGCTTCTTCATCATTTGGAATATGTGATAGCAGTGCTAAGATGCCTGGGGTATTCTGTGAACGAAATAAAGTCCAGTCTAGTACCCTCTCAAGACATGTGCTTTCTAGGTGTGAGACTGAATACAGCATCCCAGATGGCCTTTTTAACCCCCGACAAACAAAAGAGTCTATCCCTTTACTTCCATCAGCTATCTCATCAGTCCGGGCTGACTGCAAGGACAGTCCTTCAAGCCTTAGGGTTCATGGCATCTTGTATTCTGGTGCTTCCCAATGCCAAACTGCATATGAGGAAGCTACAATGGTATCTCAAAAATGTGTGGACACAGCACTGCCAGGATCTGGACACTGTCATTCTAATAATACCTTGCATTCAAAAGGAATTTTTGTGGTGGGCTCAGGAATGTCACCTAAACAAGGGACTCTCTGTGACCCGGCCAGAGGCGAGTCAGATTTTAACAACGGATGCCTCAGACATAGCTTGGGGAGCTCATCTAAATAGAAAGTGGATACAAGACAAGTGGCCTGTCAGACTACAACATCTACATATCAACATGAAGGAGATGTTAGCAGTCCAGTTTGCATTAATAGCTTTCAAGGATTTACTTCTTCCAGGGCAGGTGTTGATTCTAACAGACAACACAACTGTCATGTGGTACATCAACAAGCAAGGGGAACACATTCTTATCCTCTATGCAGGCAAGCAATGATTTTGTGGGAGACTGCTCTCAGTTTACAACTAAGTCTTCAGGCAAGGTTTCTGCCGGGAGCACAGAACTCCTTAGCAGATGTGTTAAGCAGACAAATCATGGATCCCCACAGTGGAAACTGGATCTTCATGTATTTCAGAAATTGACAGTGTCCTGGGGAACTCCAGACATAGATCTGTTCGCTTCTCCACTAAACCACCAGCTGCCAAAGTTTTGCACAAAGCGGTTTCATCCCACAGCTTGGAAAGTGGATGCTCTTTCTTTCAGTTGGAAAAATCTTCATGTGTATGCCTTTCCACCTCTGCCTCTCCTCCCAAAGGTACTTCTGAAGGTCAGACAGGACAAGCCAAGGATGATTTTGATAGCTCCAGATTGGCCTCGACAGCACTGGTACCCACTACTGAGAAGTCTAGTACAGAAGCCTCCATGGCCTTTGCCTTTGATTCCACATCTGTTGTCCCAGGAGGACAGTCATTTGCTCAATGTCAAACTTCACTCTCTTCACCTAACAGCATGGCATATTCTGTTTTAAACCATAGAGTGTCTCAACTTCCACAACAAGTTTTGAATGTGATTTTGGAAGCTAGAAGGCCTAGTACAAGGAAAGTGTACGCAGATAAATGGAAGAGATTTTTATTTTGGAGTGCAGCTAAGGATTTGGATGTTTCTGAGCCTGATTTAAGTGTGGCTCTTCAATATCTTACTGAGTTATTGGACAAAGGTTTGTCCTTCTCTTCTATTAAGATTCATGCTGCAGCAATTTCAGCTCACTACGATTGTGACCCACCATTGTTTTCTCATCCTTTATTCAAGCAATTTCTTAGAGGGCCAAAGAATATAAGACCCCCACGAAGAGCTCCTACTCCTGCTTGGGATCTCAATTTTGTGTTGGAGAAACTCACTCTACAACCTTTTGAGCCTGCAGCTACTGCTGAGTTGAAATATTTGTCATGGAAGACTGCTTTTTTGTTGGCCATTACCTCTGCAAGAAGGGTTTCTGAATTGCAGGCCCTTATGGCAGTTGAGCCTTTCTTAATTTTCCACAAGGATAGGGTATCTTAACGTACTAATCCTTCCTTTATGCCTAAAGTGGTTTCTAGTGTGGCTTTAAACCAAACTATTCATTTGCCTACTTTTTATGCAAATCCCCAAAATAAAGGGGAAAAGATTTTGCACACTTTAGATGTTCACAGGCAGTTGCGATATTATTTGGACAGAACTAAAGGGTTCAGACAATCTCAGCAGTTATTAGTTTCTTTTGCTTTGTGCTCTCAGGGCAAGCCCGTATCAAAACAAACTATTTCTAAGTGGATTGGATATTGCATTGCTTTCTGTTATTCCCATCATGGCAAAGAGATTCCAGCTGGGATTAGACCTCATTCCACTAGGGCTACTGCCACTTCAACAGCTTTTTGAGGGGTGGCTACTAAGGATATTTTGGAGGCAGCCACTTGGAGTTCAGTGCATACCTTCTCTAGGCATTACCACCTTCCATTGTACTCTAAATCCAGGGCTGGTTTTGCCACTGCTGTGTTGCAGGGCATTTTGGCAGCTCCTGCTTCATTATAGTTTAGCCATCCTCCCTTACCTCTGCTTTGGGATTCTACCCAAGTGTTAGGACTGCAGCAATGTGAGATGAAGAACATAGTACAGTTTTGTACCTACCATAAATGTAGATGTTCGAAGATCCACATTGCTGCAGTCCAATTTACCCTCCCTCCTTCCCCTCTGTTGTTTGAGGTGGTTGTGTGGGTTGGGTTACCCATCTGAGGTATATTGCATTTTGTATATATTGTATATATTATACCTATTTTTGGTGTTAGGCTAGTTGGTTGTTTAGTTGTGGTCTATGGGTTTTGACCTTTCTTTTTAGGGTCTTCTGACATCTGGGGCAAGAAAAGACTGAGGATATGACGTCGGTCATGCGCATTTGTACCCTGACGTTCTGATGTCAGTCAAATGCGCCTTGACCAACGTCAGCCTTATACTCTGATATTCGGGCCGACCGAGGGACAGCGGACTACCCAAGTGTTAGGACTGCAGCAATGTGGATCTTCGAACATCTACATTTATGGTAGGTACAAAACTGTACTTTTCTGAATCTACAGAAACCTTCAAGGAGATGTTCATCAGTGCCCCTTTGATGGTTCTTTGATTGGACCATAAGTGAAAGACGCACTAACCTGCAGCGAGCAGGAAGGAAAGACCTTGCCTGCAGTAGGATCATGTTTTCCATCCCTCCGAGGACCTTCTGTAGGAATCGGCGAGGAGGGAAAAGAACTTGGTTCAGGAAGTCTTGTGCATCTTTCCAGGACCCGCGCAGAGACACTTGCTCCAGAGGTACAGGAGGAGGATTTAATGGCAGACGCTGCCCTAGAGGCAGGGGGGCCCGCAGAATCAGGGTTTCAGGGAGGCTTTTCCCGACAGACCCTGTCAGTGCTCCTGAAGTGTTGCCAGACTGTTCATTGTTGGGGGTGTTTGTCTTTGCACCTAAAAGCCTGGACAAACATAACAAACAACTTCTGGGTACTAAACATTATATCCAGAGATTATTGCATTACTTTTTCCCTATTGCCTCCAGGTCACAGGAGGAAAGTCCCCTGATGTACCACCCAGTCAGAGGGATTGTGCTATTTAAGAAGTCCAAAAACATCTACAAAACAGAGTCATCCAGGAGGTCCCGACTGAACAGAAAAGATTTGGAACTCACTCTTGGGACCTGAGATATATTTAAGACCTCTGCAACATGAATCAGTTCATCAAGAAGTCCATTCCGAATAGTTACGCTTCAGTCCATTGTGCCACTTTTGCACAAGGATGATTGGATGTGCTCTGTATATCTTCAGGATGTGTACTATCATATCAGAATTGACGGGTGTTCCAGAAGACACTTGTGCTTTCAGTAGGGCGCCAATTATTACCAGCTCAGAGCACTACCCTTTGGACTGACCACCACTTCCTGGGTGTTTTACCAAATGCTTGGCAGTGGTAGCTGCTCACCTGAAGCTAAAAGAATTCCAGTTGTTTCCACATCTAGACGATTGGCTCTTTACTGCACTAACAAGACGTTGACTGCTGCAGTCCAGGAATGGTCTAGTAAACATCTTCAACCACCTGGGCATCATGATAAATCTTCTGGCAAAATCAAACTTGACTCTTGTTCAGAAGCTAGAATTCATAGAAACACAATTGGACATGACTACTCAAGTGGCTTCCTTATTGATGCATTGCATAATATCTCCTAAGACAACAGGTTTGAGACTTGTTGGATCTACCTTCTCCAACAAGATTAATACTATGGGCTGTGGGGTTCAGCGGCAGTCATTCTAGTTCCATTAGCAAGGTTCTTTGAGGCTTCTTTAGTGGATAACGGTTTAATGGTCCAGCCTCTACCAACCACTTTCTGTTCCCATAAAACTGTCTTCGATCTGCAGGAATCCTCTACAGTGGTGGATGTAATCAAACGACTTGTATCTGGGCAGACCGTCTCTCCCCCATTGATAGCTACAGTGACCACGGACACTCCACGGGGGTGGCGCATTACCAAGGAAAGATGGTCCAAAGCATGTGGTCATCCAGAGAGACCAATCTGCTTATCAGTGTCCTAGAGATGAGAGCAGTCTAACGTTGCAAGCATTTTAGAACTTTCACTCTTTGGGGACAATTGCAGTTCACAAAGGAATGTCAGTAGTCTGGTACCTCAACAAACCAGTTTGTACCTGTTGTGCAGGGAAGCAATGAGAGTTTGGGAATGGGTGATATCTTCAGACCGCTTTCTAATAGCAATGCACATTCTGTGGAAAACCATTGGTCTAGCGGACAGACTCGGCAAGTCTATTCTGACTCGAGTGGTCCCTCAGTCAGTGGCAAACAAGTTTTTCAGCCATTGGGGCCAATCCTGTTTGTGACCTTTTCACCTCTCCCTTGAACATCAAGTGCAACAAGTATTTTCCCTCTAAGGGGGAGGCACCAAGGGATACTGTACTCCACAATTGGCCTCTGGGTCTCCTCTGTGCTCATTCTCTGCTTCTAATTATCCCAAAATTTCCACAGAAGGCCAGCAGGTTGAAGAGTTCAGTAATCCTCCTTTCCTCTTTCTAGCCTTGTCTGGTGTGGTTCCCCTTTCTAATGTCTCGTCTCATCTTCAGTGTCCACCTTGGATACTGGATCCCAGACAGGATCTCATAACCCATCCATCAGACATCCAGTCCCCATCTCCACACCCTAAAATTGACTGCATGGTTTCTGCATTTCTGTAATTGTAAGAAAGTCCCAGCTCGCCCCTTCTGTCCATAACACAATCCTAGCCTGTGAGGGCTTCCACTAAAAAGGTCTACAGCAGCAAATGGAAGAAATTTTCTATTTAGGCCTCAAAGAAGAGATTAACCCTTTCTCAGTTCCCCATTTGGCTATTCTTTTTCTTAATACTCCTTTTTTCAAGGAGGAGCCAGTTTTTCTACCATCAGACTTCAACTGGCTGCCATATCCAATTTTCATGCTGGGAGGGGATCTTCCCTTTTTTTCTTCCAGATTATGCAATTCTTTCTTGAAGGGCATTTTTGTTAGGCCTCCAATAAAAGACCCTTCTCCCCCTTGGGATCTCACTTTAGTACTGCAAGTCCTTGCCCAGAAGCCCTCTGAGCCAACCGATAGTTGAGACATGAGGTTTCTTTCTTGGAAAACAATTTTTCTAGTAGCTATTACTTCTGCTAAGAGTGTGTCAGAGTTTCATGCTTCGTCAGCTAAACCTCCTTGCATCATTTTTCTTAAAGATCAGATATCCGTAAGAACAAATCATTCCTTTATGCCCAAGGTAGCCATGGAATCTAACATTAACCAATCCATTCACTTTCCAGTCTTCCCCAAATTTTCGAAAAAAGAAGATATTTTGCATCTCGTAGATGTTCACGGACAACTACGTTTCTACCTCCATGGAACAAAGAGATGTAGGAAATCTGACCAATTATTTGTATGTTAACAAACCATTCAGGTCATGCAGTTTCAAAGCTCACTTTAGCCAAATTAATTATGGACTGTGTTTCCTTTGTTTATTCACAGAAAAGTATTGAATTGCCTCGACCTCTCAAGGCCCATTTCACCAGATCTGTGGCTACTTAATCTGCCGTTTCTTCCAGAGCCTCGATTGAGATTTGTGCTGCAGCCACGTGGTCTAAGACTCGCACCTTTGTCTCTCATTACAAGGTGGACATTGTTTCTAGGAGCAGGGCATCCTTTGCCTCAACAGTGCTCTGGCACATCCTTCCTTGAGGGGCTGCCCAGGTGTTACATAGCTGGGACTCTGACCCATCAGTGAGGAAGAATGAAAATGGACAACACAGATACTTAGTTATGGTAAGTACATAACTTTAAATTATAGTCACTGCTGCACTAGCTGCTCTCTCTCCACCCCCTTGTTCTGTGTTTTTATGCCAGGGTGTGTTATCCCTAGCCTTATCCTTTCAGGGGTCAGCCTCCTCCTTGCTACTGGCAGGAAAGCTTTGAAGGGCTTTGCACCCAAACTTGTCAGCTTAGCTCAAGCTGCATGACAGTTTGGGCATGTAGAAGGTGCCCTGAAGCTTTGGAAGCTGGGCGGCTGTTATATCTTTGGCAGGATATAACCCATACAGCTAAGGCTACAGCAGCAGTGATCGTTCGAACATCTACTGTTATGGTAATTTCAGCTTGCACAACTGTACCTTTTTTATACTGCTACTTAATGTATAACCTGGGTGTTTCTCCCCTTATGCCTCATATCTGTGCTGTTTAGCTTATTGCCTACCATCTTGTTTGCATGAAATATGACATTTTTATTATCTGAACTTTTAACTGTTGCATCGAAAAGACTAATTTTTAAAGAAGTTTGGACTTGGATAAGTCCACATAAAGAGTTTGTTGTAAACTTGCCTCCTTCCCTCCGATTTGGCACACACAACAAGCATTTTTGTGGGAAAATGATTGATAAAGATGGAAAATAGGAGTGGGCCTAATATGGAGCCCTGAGGAACACCAAGGGAAATGGGAAGGTGGTTAGTTTATTGTCCCGTAGTACAGCGTCTCTATTGTCTAAGTAAGATTTAAACCAATTTATTGTCCCGTAGTACGGCCTGTTTTCTGTTGTCAAAGTAAGATTTAAACCAATTTATTGCTAGAGGTTCAAGTGAAAGGGATTTAAGTATATTTATGAGGAGCTGGTGATTGACCATATCAAAAGCTTTAGGTAAATCAATAAAGACTGCAGAGGAAAGAATATTGTTGTTATGGTTTTTGTTAATGCAGTCTGTGAAGGATAGAAGGGCAGTGGTGGTACTATGGAAAGGTCTGAATCCGTGTTGACAGTTGGCAAGTAAGTGGTTTTGGAGTATGTGGTTAAGTAGTTGCTTATGGATGCATTTCTCCATTATTTTTGCTAGGGGAGATAGTAGAGCTATAGGACGGTAATTAGAAAAGTCATAAGAGTTCCCACCTTTATGTAGTGGGATGATATGAGAAATTTTCCAGATAGATGGGATGGTTCCTTCACTTATGGTTCAATTAACAAGAATGGAGATGGGATAGGCTATGACTTTAGCCCCTTTTTGCAGGTATTCTGCTGGGGGATGGTCAGCTGAGGCAGTGGTAGGTGTTAGTTTTTGGAGGAGGGAGCAAATAAAGGAAATAGAAACTGGTTGTAACTGAAAAGGTGGAGGTGGGCTTGTCATAGATGTAGGCAGTTTTGAGGTATCTGGAGATAGTTGACTAGCAAGAGTTAGGATGACGTCTGTGAAGAACGTCTGTGAAGAAAGAGTTGAAGGCATTAGCAGTATAAGTGGGATTCTCAGGGTTAGAGTCTTGTGGGTTAGGTGTGATAGATTGCCCTGGGTATAGTAGTATGTTGATGCTAGTCCAAAACTTTTGTGTTTTTTTTTGGTAAGTTTGCTGTAGTTGGAAATAATAGTCTTTTTATGTCTTAAGAGGATGTTTTTTTTGCAAGATTTCTAAGTTGTCTAAGGGTTTGGTGATCTGTAGGATCCTTAGTATTATGCTATTTAGCCCAAGATTTGTTTCTAAGATGGATTTTTTTGCCTAGTAGCGTTTTGAGAGCCAGGGGGCAGGTTTAGTTTTATTCCTAACAGAGCAAATTGGGGCGTGTTGGTCAATGATGGCTTAGAATGTGGAATTAAAGTATTCCACAGCTTCATTTAGTGGGAGTGATTTAAGTGGTGACCAATTACAGTGTCCAAGTTCTGTTTGGAAGAGCTCAGGGTTAAAATGCTTTTTGGTGTGTATTGTCCTGAAAGTGTTTGGATAAGTTAGGTTGGTTTTGTGTCTGATAATGTAAGTTAGTGAGTGGTCACTTGGGTCATCTGGGAGGGTTCCTACTCTGTATGTTTGATGAGGAATATTAGTCAGAATCCAGTCTAAGGTACTTTCTTTATTATTGGGTTTATTAATTCTAGTAGGGGAGTTTGATATTTTTGCAAAAAGCCATATAGGTTAATGTGGGTGGTAGGGTGTACATTACTACAGGAGTTCCAGTCTATATTAGTCTCCTAGGACTATAGTTTCTTGTGGGAGATTTAATAGAGAGCCAGTTAAGGATAGTTTCGAGGGTGTTAACGTTATTTCCTGGAGGAAGGTAGATACAGATGATGTATATGGATTTACATAAGTTAACCTGAAATTTAGAAAGGAGGATTTCTGAAGGTGGTTTAAGGTTTGCAGTGCTGACTTGTAGCTCTGCTTTATAAAGGATTGCTACCCCTCCTCCCTTTTTGACTGTGCGGTCTAGTCTAAGAATATTGTAACCAGGTGGGGTGACTTCATTGTCTTTAGTTGTAGGTTTTAGCCATGTTTCAGATAAACATAGGATGTCAAATAGGTGGACATCTAGGAGGGCGTGGATGTGGGCAATTTTATTATTGATGCGTATGTTGAGATGAGTTATATAGAGAGAGAGTTAGAAGGTTTAGTAGGGGCTTGGGTATTACTGTTGCTAGAGTTGCATTCATCAGTATGAAGTGTGGTGTTTGGGCCGGGGTTGTGATATGGATGTCCCCGTCCGGTAAGGAGTGGAGGTATATTTTATTTATAGGGTACTGAGGCTTATAATAAGTCAAGTAACTTTCTAATATTTATATTGGTATACATAATGTGTGCTAGTCTGATATTTGGCTTGTAGGTAGCAGGGTTTGGATGTTGATGTTTATGACGTTTTGGGAGATAGGCAGTGGTAGTGTTAAAGTGTGTTTGGAGGGGAAGGGTACGGAGGGATATAATGTTTGTTGGTAGGAGGTTAGCAGGTAGGCAATGGTTAGAGGAGGAAAGAGTGATAAGAAAAGTAATATTTGTATTTGGTGTGGGGTGGTTAAAATAGCCATTCTATAAGATTGTACAGTGGATTATGTATGGGAGGTAAGGAAGTGTAAATGGGTTAGGAAATAAATCAATAGGTGAGATGATGCAAGAAGGAGGGATGGGGGTGGGGTAATAGGTGATGTGTTGTGTTTTAAGGAGGGTTGGGAGTGCTAATTAGATCTGCTGGATTGGAGCAGATTTTATGGGGGTGTGGTTCTAGAGGAATAAATGTAGGACCACTGGGGGTGGGTGGGAATTGAGGGCAGGGTAGGGGAGTGGAGTGAGCCCACAGGGCGAACGGAGCGGGTAGAAACAAGTGAGTGAAACTGAGAACAGTCAGTGGATTGCTGACTGATGAGGTAAGAAATAGAGTGGAAGATTTCCAAGGAGGATAGTGGGGGATTACAGCAAGACGAGGTGTAAGAGATGACTATAGTAACAAGGTGATGACAGTTGTTATTGGGATGTTGGGATAGTCCAAGGATAAGGACTGGATAAGGGTGCCACCTAGTGGCCAGGGACTTGAATTACACAGTAGTATTGTCTGGAGAAGGCTGGTCGAGAGCTAGATAGGACGCTCATTTCAGCAATGGAAGGTTATAAAAGGCAGATGGGCTGTATTTAACTACAGGTTACAGAGGGGGGTATGGCTGCTGGCTTACCTGGCTGAGAAGCCTTTAATTACAAACTATACGATCTAAGGATTCTACAAATAGGTTAAACAGCCAGTGTAAGGAACACACATACTTTCTTCTTTTCTTTCGTGGAATAGCACAGGGGAACCCTTATAGGGTGCTGAGACAGTTGGGAAGGGTCCTTGGTTGCAGGTGGATTCTTAACTCCTATTGGAGCATAGGCCAGTTGGAGAGCTGAGAGTAGACAAAATAAATCAAGACAGCAAACAAGGAGAGGGAAGAAACAAAAACCTTAGTAGGTAGGTAGTTCAGTCGCAAGTACCCAAGCACATACACATAAGCAGCCACAAATGTACATGCGGTCCTCAAAGCAGGTTCAGTACAGGAAAAGGATAAAACACATTCATCTGGTAAGCGGTCATACAACATTAAACACTAAAGGATATATGACAAACTATTATGGTCTGCAAGTTGGTACATTTGTATTGAAAAACATGGTTAAATAGTACATTGAACGGAACAGACCCACACAGAATTGCAGTTAAGACATATCCTTCACTAGACTGTTACAACTTAAACAGGAAAAACACTGTTCTAGAGCTAACACAAGTACAACTGCAGTCAGTAAAAGTACTGTTAAACAGTTTATGTAGTTTTTACAAAACAGTCTTGACATACAGCGTTTAAAACTGTCATATCATACAGTGTTAATCCGGCAACGGCTAGTCACTGTCGCATTGCATGCACATCTCATAAATAAGGGGACTGTATAAATACAGCAATTAAATGCACAAGGCCAATAAAATCAGTAGGTTGTGATTATGAAATAACTACTCGGCTGTATGACCTGTTCATTTTATAGCCGAGAGTCTGCCTAGGTGTGCTAGGTAGTTGGTGGTACACACTAAGCAGTTAAAAAGACCAGAGGGTGTCTACAAGATTTGCCACGTGTGTGGCTATGTTTGTTGCGTTGTCCGGTAAACGGGCATGCATGTGGAGGTTAAAAAGTACTCCTGTGTCCACCTGTAGTTTTAGCAGGGAAAGCAGGAATCCTTATAGTCTGGGCGTTGGTACGCCTGTGCAGGCAATACAAGTTCTATGGCTAAAAGTAGGCTTATAGCTAAAGGTAGTAAGCTGACCTAAGTCCCCACTCAAAGGTGATCCACGTGAGTGGCTAAAGTGTATGCGTCCTCTGGTAGGCATGCATACAGAGCGGGTAGTGGAAACTAAAGCAAACACCTATGTCTGCTCTTGTTGTTAGGAGTGCAGGATTATATAAAAGAAAAAAAAGGATCTGAAAGAGGATACGCTTGTGCAAGGAATAAAGGTCATTGGAGCTTTTCGTCCTGGGTTTCTGATAATTTTTTTTTTCTCTCTCAGTTGAACTGTTCAGATCAACAAATACGAATATGTTCTCTCTTTCAAGACCAAAGATTCTTTAGAAAGGTCATCAAAGAGAACAATGGGTCACCACATTTGATTCACTGTTAGAGGTCTAGGGAGGGGTGGTCTTTTTCTTCTCCTTCACCTCCAGAAGAGCTGTAGTTCAGTAAGAGTCTGTAGGACGCAGATATGTCACAGGACATCTTTTTGGATGGTGGTGGTTCTTGTATAGGTGATGCAATAAATATGCCATGGAGTAATCTGGACACTGCATGTGTCTGAGTAAAGGAAATGAAACCTTCAGATCCCTTCCAGATTTTACGTTCTGGTCAGGGACCTCTAAGGCAGATGTTAGTATTTCTGTGGCTGCTATGAGGAGAACTACTTTTTGGTCAAATTCTCTCCAGTCCCTCAGACAAGGAGTTGAGGATTTTGCACAGGCTGGTGAGGTGGAACTTTGCATCCTTGTAATTGTGTATTGAGCATTATTACCTTAAACAGATGCTTTTCAGTGGTGAGCTAGGTTTGGTCTGTTATGTTGTTAACTGGTCTCCGTGTTGTCACTTAGCAAATACTTATGGGATACAGTAGTTTCATGGTACTTGTGGGATACAGTAGTTTCATGGTAGTTGTGGTCCTATTAAGGGAAGGTCAGGCTGCTCTTGACTCCTATTCTGGCTGTCCCCTGCTGGATGCATTTAGTCGGAGTCTCTCTCCCTGCATTTATCTTTCAACTGTCCAGATTTTTGGCCTGTTCCTCATAAAATGTGTGGTTTTTATGCCAACTCTGAGGATTGAAGTCAGCTAAATCAGAGGCATTTTGAGTTGGTGTCTTCATATCTTTCAGAAGATTCATGCTAATGCATATCTGTTCTACAAACTTTCTAGGATTGTAAGAGCAATATTTATATTCTGTCCCTGTTTTTTTGGCTTTGTACAAATTTCTTGAGCTAAGAGGTTAAGAGGTATGTCACAGTGACGTGATATTTATAAGGAAGGGGTAGTTGACGGAGATATCTGCTCAGTTATTGCATCCCTTTCACATCAAGACCCAAATGCCTGCCTTTTGTCTGTTTTCCTTGCAGTGTGTGCTGTTCATCAGAAAGTAAGGCGAGGAAGGAGTTGCAAACGTGTCTCATAAAATGAGCCATGCAAGATGTCAAGTGGACCATTTCAGGGCAAGCATATTCCAGATGTGTTTTGGTTTCTAGAAAAACCTTTGTGACCTCATGCCATATTGTATTTAAATGCTCCAAGCAGTTTTGCCCTAAAACGCACTTTTTTATATGGTCTTGCTACAGTACACTTGCATGTGTTTTGTCAGGGGCAGACTGCATATGCTGTTTTTCTTTTCATTAGATCTTCAAAACTCTGTTTCCACAAACACATTGAAAACTTGTTCGGTAGGTCCCTCCGTTTCTGAATAGACCCAGTTCTTGCTAGATCCTCATCTGCTGTTTCGTCCTGCGTCAGTCCGTGGGAAGTTTACCAAGTGCATGTCTGTAAACGCATCTCGTCTTTGCTTGCAAGACCGTAGTTTTTCTGTATTTGGATGACTGATTTTCTAGGGTGTACACCAAGGACGCACATTTGTCTGGTCTAGGTTTTGACTGATTTTCTAGGGTGTACACCAAGGACGCACATTTGTCTGGTCTAGGTTTTTGCTTATTCCTTTGGTTGGGGATTGTGATCAGTCTGAAGTTAATCAGCCATACGAAAGAAGTCTTATTTATAGGGACACTGATGCTGGAGCTTGTTTTTGCAGTACCAGATGCTGTATTTTTCAAGTGTTTGTCACACCTGCACCCTTTTTGTCAGTATTGGTATTAATATAGTTGACTCCTGCAATGATATTGCTCTGCTGTCTGCTAAACCAGTGTCAGATGTTTGGATTTCTGATGCTGGGCTTTTGGGTGCTTCACTACAGTAATCCAGTAATCAAAGCAATGCTTGTGGGTAAGTTTTTTATTTGACCATTCACATTAAGTGGTCGCAGCCATCTTGACCTGTCTTGCCCATTTCAAATCTCAGGAGTCAGTTTTGCATCATGAACGCTGAATGTAAGCTACCAGCATGCATTCAGGGAGTTGTGTTGCAAGTACAGTTGCCGTATGTCTAGCCGCACTTGCTACAGATGCCTTTGCTGTACTGGTGGAGTGGCAGTACAGCTGGGATAACTTCAGAATGCATGGTCACTTCAGGAGACCACATAGTGGTACAGTGGTTAGCATTTCCCCTTCACAGTGCTAAATTCTTGGGTTTGATTCTTGCCTGGCAGTTGGCACAAGGGACAAAAGCTCTGAACTGTTAAGGTTTTGCTTGCCTTGTGCCCCTTAAATTTGCTGGGTCTGTGGATTCTGAAGTTCTGTCCTAAAATACTGTTTCTAGTAATTTTCTGCCTAGAGGAAGTCAGAGTTGCAGGGGCTTTTTAGGCCTCCTTACCTAGTTTACTCCCAAAACAAACTTGATGTTTAAAACACTTGTCTTTATACTAAAGTCTCCACATAAATTTACTGACTGGTTCAACTTTGATTGCTTCCCTTTGCTTTAATATCCTAACTGTAGCAAATACTTCTATTTTGTATAGATATCCATAGACAGCTAGAAGTTTGTGGACAGAACTAAATCTGTATGTTAAGATGATATATTTATTTGCTTTGATAAGTTTGGATGGGTTAAAGTTTCTAAGCTCATTCTTTTCTAGGTGGTTAGCCGATTGTGTAGGTTTCTGTCGGGTATGAAAAGCCTCTTCTGTCAGCTCCAGGGCTCATTCCCCTAGGATGATGGCTACTTCTACTACTGCCTTTTTTCCTGTAATGCCTCCACTGATTTGATTTGTGCAGCCTCAACCAGGATTGAGAGTGATCACGAGAAAATCGTAGAATATAATTTTTTTCAGAGATGTGTATTTCCTTGAAAGCTGTTGGCTTGCATTAGCATTCTAAGAATTAGGCAAATCACAGCCACCTAGAAATAACCCTGTTGTAACTCCAGGTTTTGTAAACATTCTTGCACCACTTGGATTTCTTATTCACAAGTTGTAACTTCTTTATTGTTTCAGGTGATTATCATTAAGTGACGAGAAAATGACAGAGTATAAATTGGTTGTGGTTGGTGCAGGAGGCGTTGGAAAAAGTGCATTAACAATCCAACTTATACAGAACCATTTTGTGGATGAATATGACCCAACAATAGAGGTAAGCATTTTGAATAGTTTCATATATTTTAATGGTTGAGTCCAGCTGCATCGTAACACATACACATTCTTAAGTTTTACCCATGTAAACTCCGCATAGGATTAAATAAGGGTACAGGCTGAGGCACTGCTCCCAAATGAAGTTCAGGCACCAGTGTCACAAGTCATGATATTCATCATATTGATCACTGCGGCAGTAGCCTTGGCTGCAATATGAATTATATCCTGCCGAGGATATAACAGCCGGCCAGCTTCAAAGCTTCAGGGCACCTTCCACATGTTCAAGCTCATATGGCAGTGCTAGATGAGTTGACTAAGACTAGTTTGGAGACGCAGCCCTTCAGAGCTTTACCGCTGCTAAAGAGTAGCCTCCACTGAGGCTTTCGAGGATCGACATTCGGATTGTGCTTTCCTGTGCTGTGCAGATAAGTTTCCTTTGGGGAAACCAAACTTGCATTTTTCTGAATTTTGTTATTACTTCAGGAAAGCTTTGAGTGTTTGTGTTTTAATGGACTCTCTCGAGACTGTAACATAATTTTAAACTCGTGCTGTTTTTTTTTTCTGTCAGTTTAAAAGTGGTGCAAAGTAATTGAAAACATTTTTTTCTGTGGAGAAATAATGGTGTTTATTTTACTTTTGTGAGGCTGGCATAGTGTGTTTTTTAAAGTATCTGTTGCTGTGTTTTCCTGACAAAATAACTTTTGTGGACTGGTAGTGTTTACCCGCAATTGTTGCTAATCATCCCTAGGAAAGTGGCACTATTTACAGCTTGACCAGCAAGGCAGCACAGAGTTCAATATATTTATTAAATACTGATGAATATAACAAACTAGTTTCGGCCAACAGCCTTCTTCAGTGTAAAACAGTATAATCAAGTTCATTTGCATCATCCTTTAAATACATATCAAGAGCCAATCAAAAGGTTGGGCTCATGAATACTAATAGTTTTGAAAAATATTAATAAAACATGTTTTAGGGCACTTAAAGCAAATCATATAGATATACAATGAAAATTAATATATATACTCAGGTGAGGTCCATCCATAACAGGAAAAATAACCACCAGGTGTATACATGAAACTAAACAAATTATTAGTATATTCTAACATGTCCATATGACAATATATTCATACTTATTGTTAGTTTTTATAATCCCATATTGGATGAACCACTATCACATGCTATTCAGCAGTTCTTGGTTAGAGAAACCATAGGTAAAAATATCAGATACTAACGTTCAAAGGACTCAAACATGCTATGTCATAAGGGAGCATATGTTGGACCAATTAGGTTATATATATATATGCAAATGTATATATATAGAGATTGGTAGTGGGCAAAACAAATAATGAACATAGAGCACAAAGTAGATCAGCAATAATGAGGATAACAGCCTGAACATAAAGGCTTACACATTTGTTGAGAATAAACATTACAGCTATTATATATCCGTCCATGACAAGAGAGAAGACCACCCAATAAATACAAGAAATAAGGTTAATTATTAATATGTTCTAACATCTCCATCTGGCAATGTATTCATACTTGGAATCTAATTTAATCTTCCCATGTTGAATAGAACACCCGTACTGTTTTACAGTTTTAATTGTGACCCCATGGCTAGTACATATCAATTATAGATATTCAAAAGATTCCTTCATGCTATATCATAAGGAGCATATGTTTAACAGGTTAGATGTGTATACCCACATATGTATATCAATATAGGTCAGTTATTAAACATAACTTGTAATGGACATGGAGCACAATATAAAAATTGGATCAACAATACTGAAATCAACAGCCTAAACATAAAGGCTTGCCCATTTCTTCCAAAAAGTGATTAAGGCTGTTGTATCTCTAGTACATATATGTAAATGGCATCATTTACAAACCAAAAAAGAAGAAGAAAAACGTGACAATGCATCTAGTTTCAACTTACATTATGCTAACAAATATAAATGCTCAGTCAGCTGGCTAGCAAATTAAATGCCTCTCATTCGTGCTCCCGCAAAAGAGAAAATTTATTCTTAGCTACACTTGGCCACCGCCCATATCATACATAGTATTACAAGATAGCCCATATGACTTGATATCTTAACACCCTGTTCAATATTGAACCAGAATGTTTTGACATTCATAATCCATATGCTTAAAGACATATAGATAGGAGACAAATAGAAATTCCCCACTTAGTGTCCTATTATTGAATGTACTAATACAGACTCAATATATTCCCTACAAATGATCATTTAGTCCCGGGTGAAATAAAGCCCCCAGTGTAATAATCCAATGTTTCTCTTTTCGATCCAGTAGCCCATGCCAACCTTGTTTGTTTGTTCTGTCTCCAGAAATGCGGTCAATGACCATAAAAGTGAACCTCGCTTGAGAATGTTTTAATGTGTGTTGATATAGGGCACTGGTCTCCTTATGGTTTTTTATATCACTGCGATGTTCGTTCATTCTAAATCTTAGGGCTCTGGAAGTTTGTCCAACATAAAATCCCCCACAGTAACAAGAAGCCAGGTACACCACCCAGTCGCTACTGCAGTTTCCAAAGATCTTGATATCAAAAACTTTGCTAGTATTACGACTGGTGAACGCCTTGGATTTCAACATATGTTGACAGGAACCACAATGGCCACAAGGGAATGACCCAATGAGTTCATCACCATGAAGTGTCAGTTGTTTGTGAATAGTCCCCCCACTTGCCATATGTTTAAAATGTGAAAAATAGGAACCTAAGGTCTTACCACGTTTATATGAGAAAAGACAACGGGGTCCCAAAAAACTTCAGCTTGTCATTGGCCAATAAAATGTTCCAATGTTTATTAATGATGTTTCTAATCATATTAATGTTTCTGCCATAAGTGGTGATGAACCTAACACATGTATTAGGAGAGGATTGATTTTTATTTTTATTCTGATATTGTAATAAGTCGTCCCTCACAAGACGATTAGCTCTACTCTGAGCCGACACAATATCAAATCCATCATATCCCTGTTAATAAACCTCTGACTGAGATCCCTACTGGCCAATTGATATTCCTCCATGTTGGAACTGAGGCGTTTGATCTGAATAAACTGGGATATTGGAATACTCCTGATTGTGTGACGGGGATGTAAACTTGATGCATGTAACAGGGTGTTATATTGCGGGTACTTGCGGAAAACCCTCGTAGACAGAGTATTGTCTGGGTTCCTGTATACTGTGACATCCAAAAAGTTGATAGAATTTTTATCAAATGTCACCGAAAATTCAAGTCCCCACACATTATCATTAAGATATTCAACAAATTCCAAGTATCCTACATCAGCCCGCCACACCAACCAGCAGTCGTCCAGATAACGTCTCCAAATATCCATTTCCACCTGAAAGATGTTGTGTGATGTATCATAGATCATAAATTCCTCAACATAAGCCATGAAAAGGTCAGCATATATAGGGGCAAAAGATGCCCCCATAGCTGTTCCTTGAAGCTGCCAATAACATTGGCCCTGGAAGTACAGAACATTCTTATTTAACACATGCTCGGACATACATATCAAAAGGGTGTTAAATCCCGGTGAATATAGGTTTACCCTTTCCAACCAATATTGTAAAGATTGGAGACCCGCCCAGTGGGGTATACTTGTATATAATGATTTTACATCCAAAGTACATAAGTACCACTCAGGTTCCAATTGGGTTTCCCTAATTAGCTGTAGAAACTGTGTGGTGTCCTGCAATCTAGATCTGATATGTCCCAACAGAGGTTTAAGATATTTGGTGAGGAAAGCCGATAGGGGTTCAGTCAGAGAGCCTATTCCCGATACTATAGGTCTACCCGGTGGTTTTTCCAAGGACTTGTGGATTTTGGGTAAAAGATATAGTATCTGTTTAGACGGTTCCGACACTTTAAGTGAATCCAAGCATTTCTTATTTATGATGCCTTCCTCAAAGGCCAACTGCAAAAAGGCGTCAATCTCATCCTTAAATACTGGTGTGGGATCTATAGACATGTACATATAGCACTTGGCGTCTGACAATTGAGTTAACCCTTCATGAATGTAATCCGCAGTGTTCCAAACCACAACTGCACCTCCCTTGTCAGCAGGGACAATAACTATGTCTTTATTGTCACACAAGGTATTCAAAGCTATCCTGTCATCATCCGATAAATTGCTAGCCAGCATGATATGTCCCATATTTTGAAAATGAATATCCCTCAAAATGGAATCCATGAAAATAGATACATGTTTACTCATAGGAGGTTGGAAAGAGGACTTACCGAAACGGAAGTCCTCAGGCAGTTCTGACCTGTTATCCTCAAAAACAACCTAAGATTTAACATCCTACAAAAGTCATGTAAATCCTGTACTATGTGGTATTCTTGACTAAAAAGAAGGAATAAAGTTCAAACCCTTATTCAACAGTGCAACCTGCTCATCCGTTAATATAGTCTTAGATAAATTCAACACATTCTGAGTGGTTCCAGATAGATCTCCTATTTCAGGAAGTTGTCCAAAAGGCCTTGAAGGGAAACCGGAGTGACCACTCTTTCTGTGCTTTCTGCCCCCCCGGTGTCCCTTACCCCTTCTAAAGGGGAAATTTTGTTAGTTCTCTTCCTATTAGGTGAAACCCTCTCACCTGAACCCTCAAAATCCGTAAGGGAGGATTCATCACCAGACGTACTATATGAGCTATCCCCCTTGTTTTTGAGAATTGATCGTGGTCTCCTTTTGGTGCGACTGGGCCCTGTTTTAGCCTGATTATTATCCGCAAATCTAACCGATCTGCTAAAATCAAAAGGTTTACCCCGTTGATAATCAGAAAAATCACGATGAAACTTCTTAATTTTGCGTTCCTTTAAAGTTTTTTCATGCTCCATCAGTTCTGAGGACAGTTTTTTGATGTTGTCCTGGTATTTCGTAGAAGATTCAAACTTTTGAGCCTCTGAACATATATTTTTAATTTCAAGTATATTAGAATCTACTGTCCTTTCATAATATTGTAACAATATGTTCACAAATGTCATGGATCCTATCTGAAGTGCCTCTTGCCAATCATGGTTTAGTTTATCGTCTGGCTTCCCAACTAGAGGTTGAGTTCGTATTCGTAGACCTCTGGGAGCCATATTTTGGGCCGAATATGCTTTAAATAACTTGAGATGCCAAATGTTTGATCTAAGAGTCTTAAATGCTTTGGTGATTGAGTGGAAAAACATATCACAATCAACCACAGATGTCTGACCCGAACTAACTGGATCATTGCTTGGCAAATGATCAATGCCAAATACTGCTATATCTTGCCGATCAGCACATAATCCAGAGAGGATGGTATTTAGATCCATGTTGTGAACAATGTTAAGGTATACTACTAATAAAGACTGGTGGAGCACCAAAATCGCAAAGGGATATAATTTTGGAGTCAAGAATATAATATGATGGTTGAGAGACCCAGTAACATCAAAATAGGGTAGAAAATCAAACACTAATCCCTAATAGGAAATCACAGGGGTGGCAGAAAGCACAACGAGGAAGTCAGGAGGAAAAATCAATACCATATAGTCCCTACGGTAGGTAAAAATTCAAGAATAACATGAAAAAATGTGGCAATATTTGTATGACACTATTGGCTTGTATTGTGGTTGTCCTCAGAACTGATGGAGCATGAAAAAACTTTAAAGGAACGCAAAATTAAGAAGTTTCATCGTGATTTTTCTGATTATCAACGGGGTAAACCTTTTGATTTTAGCAGATCGGTTAGATTTGCGGATAATAATCAGGCTAAAACAGGGCCCAGTCGCACCAAAAAAAGACCACGATCAATTCTCAAAAACAAGGGGGATAGCTCATATAGTACGTCTGGTGATGAATCCTCCCTTACGGATTTTGAGGGTTCAGGTGAGAGGGTTTCACCTAATAGGAAGAGAACTAACAAAATTTCCCCTTTAGAAGGGGTAAGGGACACCGGGGGGGCAGAAAGCACAGAAAGAGTGGTCACTCCGGTTTCCCTTCAAGGCCTTTTGGACAACTTCCTGAAATAGGAGATCTATCTGGAACCACTCAGAATGTGTTGAATTTATCTAAGACTATATTAACGGATGAGCAGGTTGCACTGTTGAATAAGGGTTTGAACTTTATTCCTTCTTTTTTTAGTCAAGAATACCACATAGTACAGGATTTACATGACTTTTGTAGGATGTTAAATCTTAGGTTGTTTTTTGAGGATAACAGGTCAGAACCGTCTGAGGACTTCCGTTTCGGTAAGTCCTCTTTCCAACCTCCTATGAGTAAACATGTATCTATTTTCATGGATTCCATTTTGAGGGATATTCATTTTCAAAATATGGGACATATCATGCTGGCTAGCAATTTATCGGATGATGACAGGATAGCTTTGAATACCTTGTGTGACAATAAAGACATAGTTATTGTCCCTGCTGACAAGGGAGGTGCAGTTGTGGTTTGGAACACTGCGGATTACATTCATGAAGGGTTAACTCAATTGTCAGACGCCAAGTGCTATATGTACATGTCTATAGATCCCACACCAGTATTTAAGGATGAGATTGACGCCTTTTTGCAGTTGGCCTTTGAGGAAGGCATCATAAATAAGAAATGCTTGGATTCACTTAAAGTGTCGGAACCGTCTAAACAGATACTATATCTTTTACCCAAAATCCACAAGTCCTTGGAAAAACCACCGGTAGACCTATAGTATCGGAATAGGCTCTCTGACTGAACCCCTATCGGCTTTCCTCACCAAATATCTTAAACCTCTGTTGGGACATATCAGATCTAGATTGCAGGACACCACACAGTTTCTACAGCTAATTAGGGAAACCCAATTGGAACCTGAGTGGTACTTATGTACTTTGGATGTAAAATCATTATATACAAGTATACCCCACTGGGGTCTCCAATCTTTACAATATTGGTTGGAAAGGGTAAACCTATATTCACCGGGATTTAACACCCTTTTGATATGTATGTCCGAGCATGTGTTAAATAAGAATGTTCTGTACTTCCAGGGCCAATGTTATTGGCAGCTTCAAGGAACAGCTATGGGGGCATCTTTTGCCCCTATATATGCTGACCTTTTCATGGCTTATGTTGAGGAATTTATGATCTATGATACATCACACAACATCTTTCAGGTGGAAATGGATATTTGGAGACGTTATCTGGACGACTGCTGGTTGGTGTGGCGGGCTGATGTGGGATACTTGCGGGAATTTGTTGAATATCTTAATGATAATGTGTGGGGACTTGAATTTTCGGTGACATTTGATAAAAATTCTATCAACTTTTTGGATGTCACAGTATACAGGAACCCAGACAATACTCTGTCTACGAGGGTTTTCCGCAAGTACCCGCAATATAACACCCTGTTACATGCATCAAGTTTACATCCCCGTCACACAATCAGGAGTATTCCAATATCCCAGTTTATTCGTATCAAACGTCTCAGTTCCAACATGGAGGAATATCAATTGGCCAGTAGGGATCTCAGTCAGAGGTTTATTAACAGGGGATATGATGGATTTGATATTGTGTCGGCTCAGAGTAGAGCTAATCGTCTTGTGAGGGACGACTTATTACAATATCAGAATAAAAATAAAAATCAATCCTCTCCTAATACATGTGTTAGGTTCATCACCACTTATGGCAGAAACATTAATATGATTAGAAACATCATTAATAAACATTGGAACATTTTATTGGCCAATGACAAGCTGCGAAGTTTTTTGGGACCCCGTTGTCTTTTCTCATATAAACGTGGTAAGACCTTAGGTTCCTATTTTTCACATTTTAAACATATGGCAAGTGGGGGGACTATTCACAAACAACTGACACTTCATGGTGATGAACTCATTGGGTCATTCCCTTGTGGCCATTGTGGTTCCTGTCAACATATGTTGAAATCCAAGGCGTTCACCAGTCGTAATACTAGCAAAGTTTTTGATATCAAGATCTTTGGAAACTGCAGTAGCGACTGGGTGGTGTACCTGGCTTCTTGTTACTGTGGGGGATTTTATGTTGGACAAACTTCCAGAGCCCTAAGATTTAGAATGAACGAACATCGCAGTGATATAAAAAACCATAAGGAGACCAGTGCCCTATATCAACACACATTAAAACATTCTCAAGCGAGGTTCACTTTTATGGTCATTGACCGCATTTCTGGAGACAGAACAAACAAACAAGGTTGGCATGGGCTACTGGATCGAAAAGAGAAACATTGGATTATTACACTGGGGGCTTTATTTCACCCGGGACTAAATGATCATTTGTAGGGAATATATTGAGTCTGTATTAGTACATTCAATAATAGGACACTAAGTGGGGAATTTCTATTTGTCTCCTATCTATATGTCTTTAAGCATATGGATTATGAATGTCAAAACATTCTGGTTCAATATTGAACAGGGTGTTAAGATATCAAGTCATATGGGCTATCTTGTAATACTATGTATGATATGGGCGGTGGCCAAGTGTAGCTAAGAATAAATTTTCTCTTTTGCGGGAGCACGAATGAGAGGCATTTAATTTGCTAGCCAGCTGACTGAGCATTTATATTTGTTAGCATAATGTAAGTTGAAACTAGATGCATTGTCACGTTTTTCTTCTTCTTTTTTGGTTTGTAAATGATGCCATTTACATATATGTACTAGAGATACAACAGCCTTAATCACTTTTTGGAAGAAATGGGCAAGCCTTTATGTTTAGGCTGTTGATTTCAGTATTGTTGATCCAATTTTTATATTGTGCTCCATGTCCATTACAAGTTATGTTTAATAACTGACCTATATTGATATACATATGTGGGTATACACATCTAACCTGTTAAACATATGCTCCTTATGATATAGCATGAAGGAATCTTTTGAATATCTATAATTGATATGTACTAGCCATGGGGTCGTCAATTAAAAACTGTAAAACAGTACGTGGGTGTTCTATTCAACATGGGAAGATTAAATTAGATTCCAAGTATGAATACATTGCCAGATGGAGATGTTAGAACATATTAATAATTAACCTTATTTCTTGTATTTATTGGGTGGTCTTCTCTCTTGTCATGGACGGATATATAATAGCTGTAATGTTTATTCTCAACAAATGTGTAAGCCTTTATGTTCAGGCTGTTATCCTCATTATTGCTGATCTACTTTGTGCTCTATGTTCATTATTTGTTTTGCCCACTACCAATCTCTATATATATACATTTGCATATATATATATAACCTAATTGGTCCAACATATGCTCCCTTATGACATAGCATGTTTGAGTCCTTTGAACGTTAGTATCTGATATTTTTACCTATGGTTTCTCTAACCAAGAACTGCTGAATAGCATGTGATAGTGGTTCATCCAATATGGGATTATAAAAACTAACAATAAGTATGAATATATTGTCATATGGACATGTTAGAATATACTAATAATTTGTTTAGTTTCATGTATACACCTGGTGGTTATTTTTCCTGTTATGGATGGACCTCACCTGAGTATATATATTAATTTTCATTGTATATCTATATGATTTGCTTTAAGTGCCCTAAAACATGTTTTATTAATATTTTTCAAAACTATTAGTATTCATGAGCCCAACCTTTTGATTGGCTCTTGATATGTATTTAAAGGATGATGCAAATGAACTTGATTATACTGTTTTACACTGAAGAAGGCTGTTGGCCGAAACTAGTTTGTTATATTCATCAGTATTTAATAAATATATTGAACTCTGTGCTGCCTTGCTGGTCTATTTGGAGCTTTCTACTTGGTTTGGACCGTGCATCCCCTCGTGCATAGGACTTGGTTCATACTATTTACAGCTTGACCATGGAACAGATTTCTAGTCTCCCCTTCAATAGCCCTTCCAGCACCAAAACGAAAGTTAAGCAAACAACTTTTGCCACCACAGCAGGCTAGCAATTTGCTTCAGCTGCAGGTGGATGACTGTGCTGTTGTCACTTGTAACACTGGCTACTTATATTTTACCTTGGATCCCTGTGGTGTAGCATCTATTGCCACTGTGGACCAGAGGATAGCTATGTCCTCTGTGGCTGTTGGGATTCCCTCGGTGGGCAAAGGAGACGCACTCTATTGTTGGTCCTGAGAGGGAACAGGGAAAGTTGAAGCTGCCATTAGTAATGCAGTTGGCCCCATTTTATTCTGTCAAAAAGAAACGGAAAACCAAGCCTGTATCTACTCCTCAATTTCTTTGGATTAGGGGTAGTTTATTGGGTCGGGCTCAGGGTTTAATTAAAGGTATTGATCTTTGTAGTTTCTGGTAATAGAGGGATTCCTCTTTTCCTGAAGAGATTCAAGATTCTGAATCTGAAGAAGAAGATGCAGGGACGGATACATGTTTTTACCTGAGATTTCGGAGTCAGACTCTGAGGAGAGTTCAGTTTGATTCTCCCTGTGGGGTGTTCACTTTCTCTGAAACTATTGCTAGAATGTGCCAGTGTTCAGTGGAAGAACACTGTGAGCTGTTACAGAAGGATTTTTTCCGAACCTACACCCATTTCTCCTGTTTGTGCTTTAGAGGATGTATGTATTACCGTGTGTATGTATTACCGTGTGTAGTTTCTACTAATGGTCAACTACTCTTAAAAGGTAGATAAGATACATACACTTTCTCATTCTTTGAGTTTTTACACACCATTCCCAAACCTGACCTAGTAGCTATAGTTTTAGTTGATCCTGCTGCTGCCAGGATTAATTCTAATCCTACTCTTTGAGAAGGATGGAGGAAAAATGTGTACTGCAATTTTGACCTTCAGAATTTTTGAACTGTAAGGCTTGTATATATTTAGTTTTTGACAACTTGTGAAAGTATGAGGAATGTTTTTTATTTGTAGTTTCTTCTCATACGGAAAAATCTGTTTTAAATAACTTGATGACCTGTACAATAGAAGAATTTAATTGTTTACAGTGTGCATGACTCGTGGGGTGGCACAGTGGTTCAGCGGATAGTGTTGCCTCACAGCAAGAGGTTCCCCCGTTTTATTCTTGGCTGGGGTGCATTCTGTGCAGAGTCTGCATGTCTTTCCTGTGTGCATGTGGGTTTCTTCTGGGTGCACCAGGAATCCTGATCCCTGGCAAAATAATCCTGGTCTTTGAGGAGAGAGGAGTGGAAGACAAGGGAGGACCAGCCACAGAGATCCCTTGAGGAGGCTTTAAAGTAGTGTTTAAACAACCCCTGAGTAGAATCCTGCCATTCACATTGGGGAGCCTTCACTGCAGGGGAAATGGTCCCCCCCCTTCTCTCCAGAACGTCCTGACGAAAAACCTTGTGAGGGTCAGATCCTTGTTGGCACTCAAGTATAGTAGGGATCTCCTCCCTCACCAAGATCTCTGCAGTATCCCCCTTGGATATAATTAGCTGAGGTTCCCCCTCAATATCCAGACCAGACATGTGAAAAGCCTGTGAGGTTGTGCAAGGAATCCGAATTAATGACCAGATAATCCTCCAGATTTTCACTAGCCTCGGGAGGCATCCAGGAAGGCTGGACAGCAGCCGTATTAAACTTTTTTTTTTTGTTTTTTCTTGGCCAATGGCTGACCCTTGGGAGGAGAAGACTGCCATAGCAGAGCTTTTCAAAGTAGACGAGGAAAGGTGACTACATAGGGTATTGGGGACAAACACTTGTCGGGTAGAACACTGTGTATGGTCATGGAAAGCACCCAGACAGAAGAAACAGTGGTTGTGATTAACTTTATGGGGGAATCTGCCTTCCACACTGACATTTTTCCCTTTCTGGATGACATGAAACCAATAACCCTAAAATAGAAAGGTAACCCTAATGGGGCACTTAGCTGAAAAATGGTTGTGACCAGCACAGAAGAAAGGCATTCAGACAGATGTCCAGTGATGGCATTTGGACTGGTGGCAAAGAAGCTCTGAAGTATGTGCATCCATACATCACCTGTATGCTCTCTATGCCCAACGCCTTGCATGGGAAGCATACGTGTGATGTGTGGCGCCTGTAAATACTAAAGTGTTTGGTATGTTGGCTACACGTTGAGCTATCCTTGGCAGGAAAGCCTTACATAAGGAGTACTGCAACAGTGATGTGGAAGGACATTATTCAAAACACTTTCTTGACTCTTTCACACAGGATTTTGCTCCATGGATATCAATTAGACTCCTTAGTTTCAAGAGCTTTTATTCCACAGGGAAAAAATAGATCTTTATTTAGATACGTTTCCAAGGTTTTCCATTCAGATTTCGGTTGCCATGAGGGAATACCCCAGGATTTTGGGTCTCGTGGCATCTATGATTCTCATGATACCCCTAGCAAGACTCCCCATGAGAAAGGTATAGTGGTGTCTGGAATCTGTTTGGTCTTGGCATCGACACCCTTTTATCTTTTTTCAGATCCCAGTGATGGAATTTGTCAGAGAAATGTTTTGTTGGACACCACAAATGTCTTTAAATCCAGGTCTTCCCTTATCCCTCCCTGCTGCAAAGCAGTCTGTCACCACCAATGCTTTGGACTTGACTTGAGGAGCAGTTTCTGGAAGGATAAAAATGCGGGGGATGTGGTACACCAAGGATGGATGCAAGTGCATGTTTGCCCTGGTCAAGGCACTTTGCTTTATGAACCATCTTTGATCCCTGGGACCTCTTCAAGTGGTTACAGACAATACCACAGTCATATGGTAAATCAGCAAGCAAGGGGCGAACCAGGTCATACCCCTTTTGCAGACTAGCCATGTTAGTTTGGAATATAGCTTCACAGTACAGTCTCACTTTCCAGGCATTCTACATTCCTTCTGAGTAAAATTGTGTTGTAGACAGGTGAGCCATAAGCCGATTCCTTTGTGTACAGGTCAAGCTTTGTTAGGACAGTTCTCCTCTTCTCATTCCATCTCCCAAATGTAATTAGCTCAGGTAGTCTAGCTCTGTAACAAATGCTACTGTAGCTGTGATGAGTATGATGAGCATAGTACAGTTGGGTTAGTTGAAGATGTCCTATTCAGTGTTGCAGTATTCTTTACACATTGGTTGTATTCCTTCATATGACCTTACGTCTGGCCAGTATACAAAAGCTTTTAGCCACTGCCAGTAGATGGGACATCGTACGTCTGCTCCGTCCATGTCATCCATAAAAGCACATCCGTACGTACCATCCTCAAAACTTTTCTCCCGCCATTTGGAAGGTTGACCCCCTACGTATGGTCTGCAGTTAAGTTTCTTGTGCGTTGTGACCAGCTTCAGATAAGTGCCCCTTTGAGGATTTATTTTCTTGTTACTGCCATCTGTTTTTGTTCATGTCATCCAGGAAGGGCAAGTGTAGGTATGAAAGGCAGATTCCACATAAAGATGGCAACAACTCTGCCTTTTCTGTTTCGGGACTAGTCACGACTACCGATCTGTTCCATCTATCAGGCCTTTGTGCCTAAGACTTTGCTTAGCCGTTTTTTGGTTCTAAATCTGTATTTTGAAAATCAGTTTAAACGTCTGGCTAAGACATTATGGAAGATTCTGGGGGTCCTTCGGCCGGGCCGAGTTTGAAGAGGAAGGTGACTAAGCAGAAACCTGAATCCTCTTCAGCTGCACCTTCTACCTCGGAAGTACCCCTTGAGGTCAGTGAAGACCTGGTGCTATGGTTGGAGTTCAGGTCCACTTCTTCCACAGGTATCTCTGTGGAAGCTGCCAAGGGAGCGGATCCCAGCATGTCTGAGGCTTTGCAGGCATCTGTTTGAGGCGACATGGGCGGACTGTGGCTTGTTGTGCTGGAGGATTCCGGAGGTGTCCCTGCTGCTGCTGCGACTAAGGATCCTTCCTTGACTATGAAGGCTGTTAGGCCTATGTTTGGTTCTTCTTCCTTGTCCCCCTGTCTCAGACACATGAAGAAATGAAAGACGAAACATCCCTTCTCAGTCGCATTGGGATGCCTTTTCCCAGGGTCTGTTTAAGGCCTTGAAACCTACTTCTTCTCCCCCCTCCCTCTTTTTTCACTTCTCTTCAGTCTGCTGGGTCTCAGGTGCTTAACTGTGATTCTGAGGATTTCTCCTCTGATTCCCTGGCATAATTCACCCAAATTACTTCACCTCTGGAATATGCATCCCCTGAGGAGGAATCCAATGGAGGGGATTCCCCTCATGAAGAAATTTCTTTTGGAGAAATAATTACTAAAATGAGGGAGTTCTTCAAATGGGATTCTTCCCAGATTTCTGAAGAACAGAAGAGGTATTATGACCTCCTTCAGATGGAGGTTCCCTCTGCAGTTCCAACAGCCCTTCCAGCTTCCCTAGACATGTTTGCGTCCTCCTCTAGAACCCCAGAGACTCGGCCCTCTGCTCCGTAGAGGCCTGACAGATTTTATAAGGTATCAAATGACTGCAGGTTTCTTTTATAAGTGTCCCTCTGCAGATCCAGTAATGGTCTCCATAGCTTCAGACTAGTCTTCCAGGTGATCTTTTGCCAAGCTTCTTCTATCTGATAGAGAGCAAGATTCTTGAGAAACTGGGTAAAAAGGTATATACCTCTTCTACTTCAACTATCAGAGCTATTAACTACCAGAGTTGCATGTTTATAAGTATTCCTTAGCTTTGCTTTCTCAAGCTTAACGGGCCTTAACTTCTTTGCCAGAGTCTGAGATTAAAACACAGGTCATGTCACTTTTGGCTGCATCTTCTCAAGTAGCTAGACATTCTATTAAATGCAGCTGTGGTGCTGTTTGAGGCATCACCTAGAGCTGCTGCTTCTGCCTCTATGCTCAGGAGGCATTCATGGCTGAGACTACCATCTTTACCAGTTGATATTGAGGCAAAATTACTAGATACTCCTTTGGACAAGTCTGCCCTTTTTGGCTCGGCAGCTGCAGACTTTTAAGATTCTGCAAGAAAAGGGGAAGGAGCTTCAAGACCTGAAACATCTGCTTGTTTCACAGGTCCCTAAATTTTCATAGAAACTTCCTTGTCAAGACTTCATTTGTTAGGAGACCTGGTCGTTCCTCTTCTGCTTCTAGGTCTAAGACGTCTACTAGAAGACCCCCCCCCCAGTTGAAATCGTCATCTTCAGCCCCTTTTTCTCAGCTGACCTTTCAGGCCAGGCCCAGTTCTCTCTGACTACCAACTTTCCCTTCCAAGTCATACACCTCTTTCTGTTCCCCTTTCTCTTTCCTTTCCAGCATGGACAAGGATCAATCTGGATGCCTGGGTCCTATCCATTTATGCTAAAAGGCTATTTTATGACTTCCCTCCTTTCATGGGAATTCCATAGCCCCTCCAGTCAGATGCAACTGTTTCCAGAACTCCTTTCTCATCTGATGTCTCAAGGCACCATTCAGACGGCACCTTTGGATCAGAGAGGCAAGAGTTTCTACTCAAGAATGTTCCTGGTTCCAAGAAAGGATGGCCCTTGGAGACCAGTACTAGATCTCTCCCACTTAAACACTTTCCTACAGGTGCCGCCTTTCTGGATGCTGTCCCTGAAGACACTCTCTTTCCCCTCACTTCACCTCAGTCTTTCATGGCTTCTTCCTCTGATCACAAAGATGCTTATCTGCATATCTCCATCCATCCTTAGTACAGGAAAGTTTTACGTTTCTCGGTGGGTTCTTTGCACTATAATTTTCTGCCTTGCCTTTTGGTCTTTCCACTACCCCATGGGTATTCACCAAGTGCCTGGCCCCCGTCATTGCCTTCTTGAGGGTCCAGGGTGTTGAGGTCTATCCCTACCTGCATGACCTTCTCTTCCTAGCAAACAACACAGATCTCTTGTCTCAAAATCTGTGGAAGGCCATTCATCTCCTAAGCCTGGGTTTCACAATAAGTTTCACAAAATCCAGTTTAACTCCATCTCAGGATCACATTTTCTTGGGATGCAGGTTCAGGGCAGACTTGATTATGGTGTTCCTGCCAGCAGACCGGGTTCAGTCTCTCACTTGTTTGAGGGAGACCCCTCTGACTTTTCCTTCCATCTCAGCCAAGGAATTCCTGAGACTTCTAAGAGTCATGGCTTCCACTATTCCCATGTTGCTCTTTGCAAAATTCCATATGAGAACATGTCGGTGGTTTCTGAAGACTACATGGTCCCACCATGCCCACCCACTAGATGTTACGATTAATCTTCTTCACTGCCTGAAAACATAGCTCCTCTAGTGGATTCAGCAGCTCTCTCTGAATCCAGGTCTTCCTTCTGTTCTACCCCAGCCTTCAACAGCTACACAGATGCTTCAGACATGGGTTGGGGGGGGGGCAACCTTTCCTTCCAGGAAGGTTCAGGTTCTCTGATCTCCATCTCAGAAGAGGGAGTACATCAACATTAGAGAAATGAGGGCTTTGCTTCTAGCTTTGCAAACTTTCCATCCTCTGTTCCAACCAGGTCCTCTGAAGATCTTTACAGACGACAACATGGTACTTTGGTACATAAACAGGGGGCACCAAATCTTACTTTCTATGCAGGTTAGCTATGAAGGCATGGGAATTAGCGATTCAGTACAAGGTCACTCTTCATGCTGTTTACCTACCCTCTGTTCCAAAATTCTGTGGCAGAATGCACTAAGTAGGTCCATGACACACACCCAAGAATGGATGCTTATCAGGGATGTGTT
>NC_056751.1:407004065-407073636 GCF_019279795.1 Protopterus annectens
CAGTGCTGTGTAATGAAGCGGGTCACCATTTTGGTCAGCCATAGGGCTCTTTTTTTCTACTTGAATGTTTGCCTCCTTCCCCTGTAACTTAAGTAAAAACTGACTCTTACATTAAGAGCTATAATACTTACCTTATAGCTTTAGGACACCTTAGGAAACCTTGCAAACTGCAATAGCCCCGCTACATTCATCCTCGCTACGCTCTGGCTCTCTTCGCTCCCCTCCCTGCCCCCAGTACCTCTAAATTTATAGTACTATAGTCACACCCCCACTTTCTAGATCATATCTGCTTTCATCTGGGATAATTCCTCCCACCCCCATTCTTCTACCTACATTTTAATAGCACCTATTAGCTTTCATCTGGCATTCTCCCATCCCTCTTCCAGTACCTTTACCTCACCACTGTATCTTCTGGTGTTGCATCACCAGGTAAAACGGTTCCTTAACTCACTAGCTGAATCACAGATAATGATATACTCCTCTTTACTACCCCTCGTGTTCGCACCATACCTCCTTACCTTGTATGAAAACCAGTTTCTCACGGGATTTCAGGTCCCAAAAGGCCATACTATCACCCTAGCTGGAAATCCTCCCACCTTTAACCATAGTTACAGTACCAGGTCCTATCCAACATCTTGTTCAGTCTATCAACATCTCAACCCCAGGCACATTAGCTCTAGATCCAAACACTACCACAAACTAATAAACAAATTCCTGAAATTCATCACCAAGTATAGACTTAACCTAATACTTGGTGGTGATATTTACCCCAACCCTGGCCCACCCACTTCAGATACACATACCCCCTCTACTTGCAATCTAAGCTACAAACCTACAATTAATAGGCCAACTAACTCTTTCCTAGTCTGTCATCTCAATATTAGAAGCATTAATAACAAGGTACATGAATTGCATGCACTTCTGGATGTCCACTCCCCTGAGATTCTTTGTTTATCTGAAACCTGGTTAAAACCTAACACTAAAGACAATGAAGTGTTACCACCTGGGTACAACATACACAGACTGGATCGTGCTTCGAGGAAGGGGGTGGGGTAGCTGTACTCTATAAATCTTTGTTGAATGTCACCATAGATGTAATACAACCACCTCAGATTAATAACTCCGAGATTCTTGCCACCAAATTGCAACTTAATAAAAATAAATGCATCTGTATGTACATTCCCCCAGGTAACAATATATCTACACTTGAAGATATCCTGCACTGGCTATCATGTCACTACCCCCAAGAAACCCTACTACTTGGAGACTTTAACATAGACTGGGGCACCTGTTCCTCAGAATCCCCAACCACCCATATTAACCAGCATGCATTTGCACAAATCATATCCACCCCTACCAGGATAGGTAAACCCAACCAAAAAGAAAGCCTACTTGACTGGGTACTCATAGTCACCCCCAACTGTTCACCTGTGGTACCCTCCTTGATGGCCTAAGCGATCACCTTCTCACATATGTAATTTAAGCACAAAGCCATTAATTCCCAACAACTCTTACTCAGAAAGGTTAGAAACAATAAAAACTTTGACCCTGCCAAATTCCAACAAGAACTAAACTCATGTAATTGGTCTATTCTAAAACACCTCCCTTTAGAGGAAGCAGTAGCATACTTTAACAACAAATTCCTTGAGATCCTTGATTTGCATGCACCTGTTCATTCAAAGAGAACCAAGGCAAAAACTGCACCATGGCTTTCTAAAGAGTCTAAACTCAAAATTACCCTTGGAAACAAAGCATGGGCTTTATGGCGTTCTTCTAAAGACCCCCCCAAGATCACATTAAATACAGGCAATCCAGGAATGAAACCAAAAAATAAATTTTACAAGACAAAAAACAATACTACTGTAATTTACAGACAGGAAATCAAAATAACCCTCAGAAGTTTTGGGCAGGTTTAAATAATCTACTACATCCAGGACAAACTTCAGCCCCAATCCCTGCTGCTACTATTGATAAAATCCCTGAAGATGTCTCTGACAGTGTTAACCGATTCTTTACTGAGACAATTCAAGCTGTAGCTAGGCAACTACCTCCTAGCTCCCCTGGTCCTGAAAGTAGCACCCCTAGAAACCTACTCGCATTCAGCTGCCAGCCAGTCACCACTTCACTTATCTGTACCTTGATCAAAAAATTAAAACCCACTACACTTTCTGCTGATAAACTCCCTGCCGAGTACCTACAAAAATCAACTGATGCTATTGCTTACCCCGTCTCAATACTAATCAATCGAAAGATAGTAGAAGCTAAAATTCCCACCATCTGGAAAATATCCTATGTAATCCCACTTCACAAAGGAGGCAGCTCTACTCTTCTCCAATTATAGGCCAATAGCTATACTCTCTCCACTTGCAAAGATTATGGAAAAATGTATTCATAGACAACTCGTGCACCACCTAATCCAGAATCACCTTATGGCAGATGCTCAGCATGGCTTTCGTCCTCATCACAGCACTACTTCAGCCCTCCTAGCCTTTACCAACACCATAAACAATAATCGCAACAATAATTATATATCCTCAGCCCTCATCTTGGATCTTTCCAAGGCATTCGATATGGTTGATCACCAACTTTTAATCCACACCCTGCAAACATTCTGTCTAGGTACTAGAGCCCTTCAGTGGTTTCAGTCCTACCTGAATGGTCGACAGCAGGCTGTCCTTTGGCATAACAAACTCTCGTAACCTTCTACCTAACACCCTTGGAGTACCACAAAGCTCTATACTAGGGCCCTTGCTGTTCTCCATCTTCATTAACTACCTTTATACTGTCATCCCAAAAGTCAGCTGTATCCAATATGCTGATGACTCGCTCTGATTTGCTCAGCCACATCTCCAATAGAGTTATGGTCAACTACCCAGACCACCTTTAATACAATAGAAAACTGGCTTTCTGAACATCGTCTGATCCTAAATCCCAAAAAAAACTAAAATGCTGTTATTTTTACCAACACGTAGGTCTACCACTTTCACCTTTACCATAAATTCAAATGATGGCACAATAACCTCCCCTGACCCCTCTACAAAACTATTGGGTGTCATCCTAGACAATAATCGAAAATTCGACCTACATGTTAACCAAACTATCAAAACCATCAATAAAAAATTAGGGTCACTTTACAGAATAAAAGCCTTCCTAACCCCTCCAGCTAAAATTTCCATAGCTCGCTCTCACCTTCTTGCAACCCTTCTGTATGCATCCCCTCTACTCTCGAATTTAAACAAGACTGCTCTTAACAAACTCTCAATTTGCTTCAACCACATTGCCAGGTTTGCCACTGGGCTGCCTTTTAGGACACATCATTGCATCAATCTAAATCAAGCCACCCAAGCTGAACTACCCAGCCTAATCCAGTATAACAACTGATTATGGCCTCTAAAATCCTCTATAATCCGGACAATACTCCTGCACTTAAAAATATTATCACGCCCTATAACAATCCTAGACAGCTTCGATTCTCTAACAAACTACTAATTCAGACAAGCAAAATTAATAACACAGCCAGTGACTCTTCTCTTTGCAAACTCTGTAAGTAGATCCTGGAACTCTCTTCCAGCTGATATTACCTTACTTTTCCACCTTAGGTCAATTTAAAACTAGACTCAAACAACATTTGTCACTTAACTGGCTATGTCAGTGTATCAAGCCTGGCTAACTCTCTAGAATGTGTAAAAACTGTTAACCAGTTTACTGTGTAATTTAATGTAACCCTGACTTACACTCAGGTTTAACGCTAACTTGTGGAACTTGTTTAACTTGCTTACTTATGTAATCTCTGTAAATAGTCTGTTTGTAATATGTGGATCCTACCCAGTTTGGCTTTAAGGGCAGATCCTGCCTCTTAAACCTGGTTGATTTCTTTGTAACAGTCACCAAGGCCATTGACGAGGGGAAGGTGGTCCACACAGCCTACCTGGACCTCGCAAAAGCCTTCGATACAATACCCCACTCTGGCATTATAGATAAGCTCACCAGCTTAAATATAAACCCCTATGTCACTAGATGGATTGCAAAACTGGCTCAAGGACAGAACCCACATGGTTAGAATTGCTGGAGCCATGTCAGACTCCAAACCAGTTACAAGTGGTGTCCCACAAGGCTCAGTCCTGGGACCTCTCTTGTTCGGTATATATTTCTCGGAGGTACAGGCCAACACGGAAGGACTGTGGCTGACCAAGTTTGCAGATGACTGCAAACTGGGCCATAATCGACTCTCCAGCCGACACAAGCATCCTCCAAAAGGGCCTCATAGAAACAGACAACTGGTGCCAGAGCCATGGCCTCAAACTAAATGCCAAAAAGTGTATAGTCCTCCCCTTTGGCAAAAACAAAGTGCCCACAAATTACCACATAGGTGGTAATCCATTAAGTACAGAAGAAGTAATTAGGGACCTGGGGACCCAAGTTGATAGCATTCTCTCATTTGACAACCACGTGGCCAAAGTGGTTAGAAAAACATTTTATATAGCCCACCTAATCATGAAGGGATTCGCATCTAGATCAGGGGAGGTCATCGTGCTTCTTTACTCATCCCTCATCAGGCCCATAATTGAGTACAATGCCCCTTTTGGGATGTACCTTACCAGACACCTGCAGCAACTGAAAAGACCCCAAAAGTACCTCACCAAGAGGATCAAAGGGCTCAAACAGATGCCATATGCTGCCCGGTTAAAGAAACTCCAGCTCTACTCAGTGGCATACCACCTGTTCAGAGGCAATCTGTGCCTGACAAAGCCATGTCCAACCCGGAATTAATGGACATGCTGCACCTCAGAAAATCCAAATCCCATCGAGCTACACGCTCGAGAGACTTTAACCTCAGCACTGAAATAAATAGGACATGCTGGAGGGACAGATTCATAACCCGGAGGCTCCCTTCACACTGGAATAAAATCCCAGTCCAGGTTAGGCAGAGTCCCTCATTGACTCTCTTCAAGAGGAATCATGATGAGTGGATGGGAGATCATAGGTTTACCCCGGGTATCACTTCTGTGTCACTGTTAGACAGAGGCACAGTATACTAACCTTGAAAAAGGGCATACCAAAATAAATTTAAAATGGGTGGCTTTCGCCACCCATTTTAAATTTATTTTGGTATACTAACCTCGAAAAAGGGCATACCAAAATAAATTTAAAATGGGTGGCGAAAGCCAAACACATTCTGGCTAGGCTTATAAATGCCCTAGGGCAGATGGCCTAGTATGAACCTATGTAATGCTGTATCTGCTTACCCTTGGAGCTTTTCTCCCCGGGCCTCTGCTGAAAATGGACATGCATCCAGTCGGGACTATCCTGGTCAACAAATGTAAAATAAATAAATACATAAAATGTGCCCCAGTACTGAAAGAGCAGGCTTGGAGGGATTGAGTTCAGTTGACCATGTCCAACTAGGTACTCTGCTTTGATAGTGGTGTGGTTTTAGTAGTTTAATAGCTTTCCAAAATTTATGGGGATTGTTCTGATGTTTTTGTTGAGATTCTAGTATAGTATAACTTTGTGTCATTCTTGATGTGTTTTTTGGCTAGGTTTCTTATTTGTCAGTAGGCTAGAAGGGAAGCTTGTTTTTATACTGGAACCATGTTTTGCCTCGAGTTGCATGATGTCCTTGGTTAACCATGATAAATGTTTTTGTTTTAATTTAAATTTTTCTAATGGGTGCTAGACTGTCGAGGAATTTTTTATTGAAGTATTGAACTGTAGAATCTAAGTGAAGGTGTTTTATTGGGGTCCAGTTAGACTGTTATACGAGTTTAAAAGATTTTAGGGGAGAATTTTGTTTTATTGCTGACATATTTATATTTATATTTATATTTATATATATATATATATATATATATATATATATATATATATATATATATATATATATATATATGGCAATTGTAGTACTTATTCGGTGCCCAAGTATATAGGTGGATAGATGGTCACTAAGGCTGTCCGCGAGGTAGCAGAAGTGTTAACAGAGGGAGGGCCTATTGGAATCCTTTCCAGGATAGATTGCTTGTTACTGTGTTTGCCAGTTGTGGTTGGTGTTTGTATTATTTGAGTGAAGCTGTAGAAGTTATAGTTGGAGGGATTGTCTGAAGAGTAAGTATACCAGTCCATATTGAAATCCCCCAATGTTATTCCTGATTAAAACTAGACCAACAAAGAAGGTGGATGGGTTGTTGCCTGAGGGAATATAAATTACTATAATTGTGTTTATTGGCATTTAGTTGGAGGAGTGAGAGTTTGAGAGTCTCTCTCTCTCTCTCTCATATATATATATATATATATATATATATATATATATATATATATATATATATATATATATATATAATGTGTACGTGTGTATGTATATATGTATGTATGTATGTGTGTATGTGTGTGTGTGTATATATATATATATATATATATATATATATATATATATATATATATATATATATTATGGCTGTACCTCTGCCTTGTATGTGTCCTTTCAAGTCCTATGCATATGGCAGCTTTGGGTTAGGATTTCACCATCATTTAACTAGGGTTTCAGCCATGTTTCTGTTAAGACCGCTATATCTGGAGAGTATAGGGAGAGGGCTGCATGAAATTCATGAAGTTTATTTAAGATGCTCCTCAAATTCATTCTTAAGTAAAAGGAGAAAGCTGTTGTGGTCAATTTGATGGTGATGATGATGATCTGAGAGTATTGTCAGGTGGTTGTGATGTTTGTAGGTGTGGTTGAGGGCATGGATTTGGCTGTATATCCCCACTTAGATTAAGCTCAGTTAATTTAAAGAGAAATAGGTGTGTGAGTTTAGGTACTAGTTTACCATGCTTGCAGAGTAAATATGGTGCGTCTGTTGGATGAGTGTATCTAAATGATAAGATTCTGTGTTGGAGGTATTATAGGGATGTGATGATGATATAATGTGTGTGTGTGTGATTGTGGGGGTGGTTGCGACTGGGTTAGTGGGAGAGCAGAGTAGATAATAGTGATACATTTTTCATAGGAAGTAATAAAGTAGGCTGTACTGTGTAAACCAAGCGGCGAAGTGTTTATGTAAGATTAACATTTATTACGGGATTAAAGTAGAGATGTAAAGCGTGAGAAGGGTGGTCTGAGTGGATGAAGATGTAGATCCTGTGAGGCTGGAGCTAATTCAATCATTGAGGTGGGATGAGCGTATTCTGGTGATTTTAGAATTTGTGATTAATTGGTTTTGAATGAGGGTGATAGTTTTACTAATTTAGTGGGTGTGTGTACTGGTTAAATATAAAATGTAGGTGTGATGGAGGTAAGGGAGCGGAGAGAGGCCAAGCGAAGTTTGGGTGAATGGATCTGGCCACACCACAGAAGCAGCAGCACAGCAAAAAAGATGTGTTTTCAGGTACATTTTGCTCTTCTATTGATAGTTGTATTAATGGCAGGAGTTTTGTTGCCTCAGTTGATCCGTTTACTATTGTGCTGTTCTTTATTACAAAGATAAATTCTGGGCAGGTTGTTCTAATGAATAGGAGCCTGTCCGGTTAATAGCTTAAAAAAACACTTAATTTGAAAGGGAAGATGACTACTAAACTTGCCTTTTCAGTTGTTTAGAAGTTTAGATATATTTTTAGCATTTGTTACTTTTCTTAAAGAATAATAGCTATTCCCGAGTTAAGAAGGCTGTAGAATATGGGCTGTTGGGGGGGGGGGTGAATATTAGCGTGGAAATTAACTAAGTAACCCAGGTCTTACTCCATGTGCAGACTAGCCACGATAGTCTGGGAGCTGGCATGTCAGTACATACAGGCTGCTTGTATTCTGTTGGAGCACAGTATGGCGACACTGAGTAGGTTTCGGACAGCCCCCCACCAAATTAATGGATTTTACACACAAGGGTCTTCTGAAGTATAATCCAGCTGTGGGAAGCTCCCTAAGTATATCTGATTTTTTTTATTCACAAAAGAGAGATCATAAAATTCTGTTCCTAGACACACTGCAAAAAAAAGCATGGAAAACAGATGCTTTATTCCCATATATGGGAATGTTTTCTCTATGCCTTTGCCTTTCACCTGATGATCAGATCGTAGGAGGTTACTAGGCTAATGGACTCAGGGCCCTTACAAGCCTAGCCAAGTTCAACTTGTGTTCCCAAGAGTATTTGGTTAAGCAGACACTAAAATCTGCCCCGTCCAAGAGGTACACGGGTGAAACCCCTGGGATGAATTTCTGATTACCCATCCAGTCGTCCAAATTGCATTTAAATAGGCCAATGAAGGGCTTTGTACAGCAAGTTCTGTTGATGTCACAAACCAGGTTAAGGTCATTTGAGTGAGTGACCTGTGTGCCATTTTACTTGCAAATGTGCAGCATTTCCATTAAAGCTGGGTCAGAGATTGCTCTATATGCAAGGCACAGGTTGCATCTGAGCAGTCTGTATGATGGAGTAAAGTGACAATGATTTCCTGTCTGTCAGCATAAGACAGGTATTGAAGACTGAATTTTCTTTGTAAGGAACCTTTGTGATCTCTCCAGTTGCTGCAGGTGTTTCAAAAGGAACATATCAAAGGGAGCATTGTATTCTATTATTGGCTTGATGAGGGAGTTAATGACCCTTTTTTTTTTTTTTTTTTTTTCTGGAGGCAATGCCCTTATGAGATGAGCCATATAAAATACTCTTTGGTTGTTGTCAACCTGTGTGCCCAGATCTGATCTCTCACCACTGACTATGTGCTTAGGGTATTGCTTTTGATGTGGTAGTTTGCAGGAACATCACCCTTGCCGAATGGGATGATACGTTTTTGCATTAAGCTTAAAACCTTGACTTTAGCACCAGTCATTAGTCTGCATAAGACCTTCTTGCAGGATGTTGACATCACAAGGGTTTCAATGATTGCTTCCAGTTGGCAGTCATCAGCAAACTTTGTCAGCCACAGTCCCGTAGTTTTAGCCTGTACTTTGGAGAAGTAGGTTCAGAACAGTAGGCGTCCCAGAACCAATCCCAGTGGAATACCACTGGTTACAGGTCTGCTGGAGGAGGAGGAGTCCCCTATTTAGACTGTATGAGTTCTATCAGTGAGCCAATTTGCAACCCACTGACACTATGTGGGTTGATACCCAGCTGGGTGAGTTTATCAATGATGCTCGAGTGGTGGATTTTGTCAAATGCCTCGCCTAAGTCCCTGCAGGCTGCATGCACAAATTTGCCCTCGTCTAGGGCTTTGTTGACTGTCTCAAATTCCACCAAGTTTGACAGGCATGATCTCCCCTTGACAAAACTAAACTGGGTGGGGTCGAGCATTTGGAAATTTCGTATACCTTTTGTTAATAAGATTAATGGTGATTTGTTCCATGGCCTTGCAGATAAGGTTTGTCAGGCTAATGTATGTATAGTTCCCAAAGTCTGTGGATGCACCCCCTTTGTGCAAATGGATTACGTTGTCTGTTTTCCATAACACTGGGATGAAGCCAGTGCTTAGGCTCTGATTGAAAAGCGTGCTCAATGGCGATGCTCATTCCTGTTCTAACCCATATAGAACACAGCCCGATATGTTGTATGGTCCCACAGAAGCTGTGTTTTTTGGCCTTAGAGAGGGCATTTTAAGACCTGCACCTTGGAGATACTAGGTGGAAGACGGGTGTTAGGGATGCTTTGGGGTATATGTGGCGGGGACAGGGGAGGAGTTTTCACTGAAACTTTCAGCCAGCAGGTTTGCTGTATCCACAGGTTCTGTATATGTAGTACCATTAACTATGGGTTCAGTGCATATCTGGGCCTTACCTTTGAGGTTACGCATGTAACTAATGCCTTGTGGTTATCCTTAGGGAAGCTAATTTGTATTCATAGCTTTGGAAACCTTCACTCTGACTCTTACTTGCTTGTGTAATTTGAGAGAGTGTTTTCAGTTTTGAGACCATTCCTTCCTATTCTTACAAGGCAATTTGTTTTTCCTGTTGAATGGTCTATTAATGGCAGTTGTCCAGCAGGCAGGTTTGTTTTTCCTTGAAGATATCGCTATGGTTCTGTCAGGTGTGGCAGAGTCAATACAGTTGTACAGGTGCTTGTATAAAGCATTTGTGTATAACTTTGCATAGGTGTTTGTTCCATCAGTGGAGGGAGGGGCTAAGAAGCTATTTATGCAGTTATGTAAAAGGTTGTCCTGGAGATGTTTTTTTAGTCTAGTTGTTGCTAAAGGGGGGAGTCTTGTGTTAGTTCTAGTGATTTCTGTTCAGATCGTATCAGGGACAGCCACACACTGGGGTGGTGCAATGGTCTCCTGTGTTGATGAGCACCAGGTCCAGGATGTTTGAGCCCCTTGTAGGTATGTCAGCCAAGCTGGTCCAGGGCATTAGAGTTATTGAAGTCCAGGAACCTTTGAGCAAGTGAGTTAGAACATGTATAATTTACCCAGTGTATTGGTGGGTAATTTAAAGTCGCACAAAACCAGGGTGTTTGGCTGTGTTATTTTAAAAAGGGCTCTCCAAAGAAAATCTTGGTAACTCCCTTTTGGCCCAGACAGCAGTTGCCATCTCCTCTATTCAAGATGGCCAAGGACATTTGATGCAAACTTCCCTATAAGATTAAGGTGAGCTTATCTGCCCTCCCCTGCAAATTCTACATCTGATAGTCTGGATAAGAGTTGTAATTCCTCTCTGGTATCTTTCTGAGGACATGCAGGAGGTAATAAAATGGGGCTAAGAAACCTACTAGAAAATCATTCCTCTCTGGTGTCTTTCTGAGGACATGCAGGAGGTAATAAAATGGGGCTAAGAAACCTACTAGAAAATCCTATTTAGGTAAGTGGAAGAGATTTTGTGGTTAGTACCATAAAACAACAAAGACCCTTAAAAGCTTGAAGCTCCTTTGGTTTTTCAGTATCTGTATTAATTGTTTAAATCTGGCATTTTTTTAACTCTTCGTTAATTTTTCAGCAGTTTTTTAAATCCCTCTTTTCACCTTTATCTCTGTAAAACAGTATTTAAAATGGGTACTTCACATTTGCTCTCCTAAGAAAAGAAATGAGTGACTTCTACTTTGTATTTAATTTTGTAATAGAGACATTTTCAATCTTGTTCTTTTTGAATCAGACTAGCATAAACCTCTTCTGCTGGAAAAATATAGGTGTGCAAAATCTTACCATAATGGTAGGGTGACTCCTCTTCAGTGTTGCAGTAATCTTAACGGTAAGGATCTCCCGCCCAAGGCAACTAGATGCTCAGCCAGTATACTAAAGCCTAATGATCCTGTATGCACCGTCCATCACACGTGCTTCCCACACAGAACGTGGGCCACAAAAGTGACATACGGATGCAGTTACCCAGAACTAAATTACCCCAGAAGAGAACAGTCTGCATAGAACAAAGGAGTCCATGCACATCCAGAAGAAAAAGGGGGAAATGTTAAAACAATAACCAGAACAAACAAGGGGCCTGGAGGGATGGAACTAATACTGCAACAGTGAAGAGAAGGACTTCTATTGTTGTGGTAAGATTTTACACAACTCTAATTTGTCCTTCTATATCACTGTTGCAGTATTAACGTTGGGGAGAGTAAAGAACCTCAAGAAACAGAACGGGAACCTAGACATGGTAAGGCCTTGCAGAGTCTAATTATGATGGGTACCAAAAAAGTAATTACTAGATAATGAGAACTTAATTGGCTGTACTGGAAGTAGTGAAGATAGTAACAGAGTTAAAACAACTGGAACTGGGATCTTTAAAGAAGAGTAGGAGCAAATTACTTTGGGAACTGTTTGATCTATGCATGCAACGGAGCAATGATATACAAAGGAAGGCAGGATTTAAATGAACTATATAATGGTTGACTAATAGTGACTGGATGGATATGTTCAAAGTGAAGTATTTGTTTGCAGCTACAGTTGTGTCGACATGGTTTGGAATGTATAATGTTTGCAACTGAGATTGTGTTGCTGTAGTTGTCATTTATGTAAATGTAACATGGCCTAGGTCATACGTGATAAATAAGAAACATCTTTTTAATAAAGAATTACACAACAGGTGGAAGGCTGAGAAGACCCTTCAACAAACCCATATAAAATGGTTTTAGCAAGACCTGTTCTGGCCATAGAACCATTTCCAAACTTATAATGCTTAGTAAAGGTATGCACTGAAGACCAAGTAACAGCTTCAAGAATGATGTCCAACCCCTTGAAGAAAGCACCAGACAAGGCAACAGCCCTAGTGGAATGAGCTCTAACAGAAGTAAAAAAAGATTTTCCATGAAAGGTATAACAAAAATAAATGGGCTTAGATGTCCAGGAGGAGATGGTTTGGTTAGAAACAGCCAAACCCAATGTCCTGGGATGAAAGGAAACAAAAAGCTGGGCAAGACTTGCGAGTGGCTTTACTTTTATCCAAATGGTACCTGAGCTGTCTGTGCAAATCCAAGACGTGCAAAACCCTCTCGCTAGTTGACTGAGAAGAAGGGAAAAAGGAAGGGAGGGAGTTGTATGATTCAAGGACAACTAATCTACTACCTTGGGCATAAAGGAAGGCTTTAGTATTAAAGGGTTACTGTGCGTCTGTGAAAAAAATAAACACAAAAAGAGGAGTGGTCATAAGGGCCTGGAGCTCAGAAACTCTGCGAACAGAAGTAAGGGTCAGCAACAAAACAGTCTTCCAGGTACAGTGTTTTAAAGAAACAGAATCTGCAGGCGTTAAAGGAGCCCGAGTCAGGTTTCTCCAAAACAAAATTAACGTCCCAAAAAGGAGGAAGAATAGGTTTTCTTGGAGGCCTAACATGCAGGACACTTTTTAAGAATTTGTTTGACCTCAAAATGAGAAGCCAAAGGAGGAATATAGGGCAGGCTAGCAGAAATGACTGACAAATGGGCCTTCACAGAAGAATAGGGCAGGCCAGACTAGAGCAACTCGCACAAATAAGAGAGGGCAGAGGGACCCCCACTGGAAAAACAGGATTCTGGTTGAGGGTTTCTTTGCCTCCTGTAAAACCCTGAGCACATCCTCAGAGGTGCCGGAAAGGGATCAAAACCCTATCACCCACAATCAGTTTAAGAATGGACAAGTGAGGATGGGTGAGACCCCTTGTCCTGTGTGAGAAGGTCCAACCGGTGAGGTAAATTGTAGTGATTGCCCTGGCCAGATGCATTGAGTGGCAACCAGTGCTGTCTTGGCCAAAATGAAGTCACTAACAATATTTTTGGGGAGTTCAGCTGAGTCTTCTGCAGGATTATTGGAAAAACAGGAAAAGGCCGGAATGCCTAAAGAAACATCCCTTTCCAAGAAAAGAAAAAGGTGTCAGTCTTCCAAGTCTGATGGTATGGCACTCTGGAACAGAAGAGAAGGGGCTGCCTGCTCAGAAGGGAGGCAAAAAGATCTTCTTGAGAAATACCCCACTGATGAACAGTGTCCAGAAATGCATCTTTGTGAAGCATCCATTCATGAGCTTGTGTTTTGGATCTGCTTAAGAGTCTGCCAGTTGATTTTGCTGTGAAGAAATATATACTGATGAGTTGTGTTTTTTGTTGTACTGCCCGAAGAGTTAACATAGGGCCACTTCTGAAGCCTGAGGAGCTATCCTGCAGAGAATGTAAGATTTTATGCCTCCCTGCTTGTTGACATACCACATCACTGTAGTGTGTTCTGTGAGCACCTTCAAGTGGCCTGGCGAGAACATGGAGTGAAAGGCTTGAAGGAGCAGAATGAGAGCTGTCATCTCTGTTGGTATGGCCTGACTTCTGATTGGGGGGGGCAGAGACCCTGAACTTTGAGGTTACCAAATTAAGCCCCCCCCCCATGTCTCTGGCATCGGTGAACAGTTCTTGAGAATGGAATGCAGGCTGAAAGGGTAGGGCTGGGTTGAGAATGGAATGTAGGCTGAAAAGGTAGGGCTTTGTTGAGAATGGAATGCAGGCTGAAAGGGTGGGGCTGGGTTGAGAGCAAGTTGTTGAATCCACCACTTGAATTCCTTCTTGAGACAAGGAAGGAGAGGTACACTGAAATCCAGAGGGTAGCAGTGCTGTAGGCAAACTGACTTGATACCACTGAAGCTTCTGCATATGCAGTTTGGCAAGAGGCCTTGAATTCCAGGGCCCTAAAACTCTGGCTGGCATGGCAGTCAGAGGCTGAAGAGACCTGAAATGACAGAACTTTTGGAAGTGGAAGAGGCCATCATTAGCACTGTGCAACTCCTGCATCCCAGATGCACGTGATCCTGAGAGGGAGTCAGGATGGACTTTGGAAAATTGATAGTGAACACCAGACTTTCAAGAAGATAGATGGTGCACTCCTGATTCTGTAACGTGATTGAGAGAAGGTGCTTGAATTAACAGGTAATCTAGATACGGAAAATTCTGAATGCCTTGGAGCCTGCAGAAAGCAATCACAGGAGTTGGGCATTTTGTGAATACCTTTGGGGCAGTAGAGAGGCCAATGGGGCAAAGCAGAGAACTGAAAATGAAAAGAAACACAGAAACGTAAAAACTTCCTGAAAAGAGGGTGAATAGGGATATGAAAATAAACTCCCTTCAATCCAAAAACACCAGAAAAACCTGAGGTAGTAAAAGAGAAAACAGGGTTTAAAGAGTAAGCATCCGAAAAGGGACCTTGAGAAAGGTGTTGAGCAGGGAAAGATCCAGACTAGGTCTCCCAAGTGCTGTCATTTCGAGAAACCAGGAACATCCTGGAATAAAAGCAGTTTTCTGCTTGGGGAGGGCAGGATGACTGTTTCCTTGTTCACCAGTGACCGTAGGACCTCCAGGAAATGAGGAATTTGCTGTAGAGGAGATTGAGGAATCTCTGAAAAAGGACTAAGAGATTTTCATACCAAGAAGTAACCCTAATGGATGATAGAAAGAACCCAGGAGTCTGAAGTGATTGGAAGCCAGTTTGGAAGACTTAAGAGACAAAAGAACCAGGTCTAAGAGAAGGGGGTGCAAATTGTCAGAGAGTCAGGCTTATCAGATAAGGGAGGATTCTGGGCCACATAAATCTGAGAAGCCTTAGCTGAGGAGATCCAACTGCTGCCCTTCCTGCCTCTCTAGGCCTGGCGGTGTTGCCTGCGAACAAAAGCAGATCTAGAATGATGATTCCCCTGGAACTTAAGGATAGAAGAGACAAAAATAAGTTTAAGGTCCTTTAAGGCTTTGTCCTCTAGAAGAGACTTAAACAGGTCAGCAGCAGCAGTCCCAAAAGGATGTTCCTTTGGATAAACCTCTAACAGCTTGACCTTAATGTCCTCTGGCAAAGACTGGAGACCAAGCTAAAAATAATGCCTCATGACAGACCTTAAAGCCACAGCCCTAGAAGAGGTATCAGCATCATAACAAGTATAATTAGAGTGTCGAGCCACTTGAGAAGCAGAACTTAAAATAGATGAGGCAGAGGATTTGCCTTCAGAGTCGAGGAAGTTAGAAGTAACCCAACAAGTTTGAACAATCGAGGCCAGAGTGTAAGCGGTCATGTGGGTCTGGTAATTTAACGGCACTAAAGGACAAAGTAGAAGCAGTGTAAATTTTCTTGCCTATCCTCTCCATTGCCTTAACTATTCTTATCAAAGGCAAATGTTTGGAAGAGAGCAAGAGCTTAGAAGGTTTGTCAGAAGACTGACATCACAGCAGGATCAGTAGAAGGACATTTTAAATTGACAATTGTCAGGGACCTAATAGAACTTATCAGGTTACTTAGGAGCAGGAGGCTGAGGAATGAGGAGACTCGGAAGCAGCAATGAAAGTGTCTAACAAGGAGGCCAGCAAAGGAGGAACTGCAGATAGTTTGAGTATCTACCTAAAGCAAATCCCAGTATCTTCTCTGAGTGTCATACACTTGAAGTCACACTTAAAATATTTCATCATCCTTGCAATTATCCTTGAAGGGCAATTTTTCAAAAGGAAACTTTGGCCTTAAAAGACTCCTCATCAGAATAATAAGCCAAAGGTGAAGACTTCTGTGAAGAATACTACAAAGACCCTGCATCAAACTGTGAACCCTCATCTGGAGAATCCAGTTCCCTAAACCATTTAGAAGGGGTAGAGGTCCAGGGGGGGAGCAGGCACCAAAACCTCTTGAGGAGGCTTCAGGGCCATCAAGGCAGAAAACAAGCCCTGAATAAACTCTTGCTATTCCCTTTGAGGATCCTTAGGACTGACCAAAACATTTTTTTCCTCTCCTTGGAAGGGACATCAACCCTAACAAATACTGAAGGTTCTGACCCGTGGCAAGATTCGATGAGAGAACCTAGAACCTCCTCCCTGACCAGTATCTTCAGAGTAATTCAAGGACCCTCCAAGAATGAACCGCTGCCCCCCCCCTCCCGACATCCATACCAGACACCTCCAAAGCCACAGAAGACATGCGAAAAGACAGATCCATGCTGGCCTGTGACGAGGTCGCAGCAGAGGAATCCATTGTAGACTCCCAACAGCCTATAGAGCTATTACCTGCTTCTAGAAGGGCATCGAATGGAGGTTGAAGAGCTAAAGACATCATCCGTGGCTTCTTGGCTGCCCTCCTTACTTAACAGGAGTATGTCTGGGCTAAAATATTCTGCCATGTTACCCTGGGTCAACTGTTTCAGCCATTGGTTTTCAGTATAAACGGCCAGGGAAAAAAATGGCTTTTGAGTATCTTTGGCACGAACATCGTACAGATACTACAAGAGGTATGGTCGTGGGAAGCACCCAAACAGGAGACCCCGTTCGTGATGATCCTTTATGGAGAATCTGCCTCCTACACTGATATCTTCCCTGCTTGCATGACGTGAATTCTGTGTGAGCAAAATAAAATACAAGACCAAAGAAAAGAAGAAGAAAAAAAAAAACATTCAGATCAACAAGCAATAATGGCATTCAGACTAGCGGCAGAGAAGTTTTGAGGTAATTGTGTCCATATGTCACTTTTATGCCCTACATTCTGTGCGGGGAGCATATGAGTGACGTACGGCACATACAAGATCATTAGACATAGACAGAGACGTGGCTTAAACCACATATTAAAGATAATTACATCACCCTACCTGGGTATAACATTCTCAGGGCAGACCAGCTACACAAGTGGTGGAGGCTTAGCTCTACTTCACAAAACCAACCTACAACTCCCAACTCCTCCAAAAGGATACCCCCAACAACTCCAACTCCTCCAAAAGGATACCCCCAACTTCAGTGCAGTGACTCTATTTGCAAAGCTCTCCCTTAACAGACATAAGCACCTAAACGTACTGGGTATCTATATACCCCCAGGTGACAACCTAACCACCCTAGAATCCTTACTTCACTGGGCTTCATACTCCCTCCCTCAAGAAACTGTCATGCTAGGTGACATAAACATTGACTGGAACTCCATCCACTCTCCCACCCCCACCCACCATATTAATCTATATAACTTCACCCAACTTATAGATACTCCTACACACATTGATAAGGCCGCAAAAAGCAAATCTGTATTTGATTGGATCCTCACAAATCAACCAAATACTGCCCATCAGTGTGGCACCCTACCAGACTCTCTGAGCGACCACAGCCCCACTTTTATCCTCTGGCACAAACTTAAAATGATTAACTCTTCCTCCCTTCTACAAACCCACTCTAACAAAAAAATTCCTAGAGACCACTTCATAAGAGCTTTGAAACATTCCAACTGGTCTCCCATCAAAACCCTTTCATTAGACAAAGCAGTTGATTACTTCAACTCCACATTCCTAAATATCCTCAACCAACTAGCCCCCTTAAAAACAATCAGGTTATGTAGCAACTCCACCCCTTGGCTCCAGAAAACCACAAGAGCCCTACTTGGAGCCAAGGATAAAGCCTGGAAAGCTTGGTGCCACACCAGATCACCGCAGCTAGGCAAACCTTTCACGAGCTCCAGAACAAAGCAAAAAAGCAGGTTGAGCTCGATAAACAAAATTACTGTATCACTCAACAAAACAAATACAGTACCAAACCGCAAAAATTCTGGGCAACAGTAATTAACATCCCACAGCCCAGAAGAACCACCACTCCCACCTGCAATGTAATGGGTACAGACCTGGACAGTAGCCTCCAGCTTTAATAACTATTTCATCCCCTCAGTACTCAAACTCTCACTTCCTCCAACACCCCACAACCACCTCAGGCCAAAATCAGTAACTATACCTTTCACACTTAAGTTTGTTCCTACCTCTACTGTTCAAAAACTCTTAGCCAAACTCAAACCAACCACCATTGCAGCCGATGACCTTCCTGCCAAATACCTCCAAATTGCATCTTCAGCTATAGCCTATCCCATTTCACGTCTAATAAATAGATCCATCACCAAACAACACTGTTCCATTCCTGTGGAAAACCTCATATATCATACCACTGCACAAAGGTGGCCCCTAGGGGTCTATATTAGATGAACGAAAGTTCATCTTGGTGAACGCTCACATGAGTGAATATTGCGGAACTCGAAACCGCAATTGTGAGATCGCAGTACAGTGAAGATGGGAATATTTGCCCTTTCCTCACTGTAGTGCGATCTTGGAGTTGGAATATATATTTAGCGGGGGGTGTGGGGGGCACAGCCCCCCACAATTGCAGTTTCAGGTTCCTGGATTTTCGCTCATATGAGCGTTCGCCAAGATGAACTTTCGTTCATCTAATATAGACCTGGCCCCTAGACCTTTCCAACTATAGACCAATTGCAATCCTCTCACCCCTCTCTAAGATCCTAGAAAGATGTATTCATCACCAGTTCCTCTCCTATCTCCTCACCAACAACCTTCTCTCCTCAACCAAACACAGATTTCGCCCATCCCACAGCACCACCATTGCTCTACTCAAATTCACTAGTACTTTAATCTCCCACAGGAATCTAGGTAAATTAGTCTCAGCTGCCTTCCTAGATTTATCCAAGGCATTCGGCACAGTCTCTCATAATAAACTACTATCTTGCGTCTCTGACCTCAGGAGACTGGTTCTATGGTACCCAGCTTCAGAAGGTCAGTCAGAACCAGTGGAAGGAGATGCTGTTGGTTTTTGGGAGGGAAAGGGATGCCTCTCATGGGTGTTTTTTCTCTCCAGGAGAGGAAATATCCTTTTTGTATTATGGATAGTACCCATTTGTCCGAGGTTATTGTTTCCCAGAAGGGGATTCAGCGGGAAAGGCAGGCTAAGAGAGTTGGGGGGGGCAGAGAATTATGCCATTTGGATTGTTGACGGGTATCTAAATAACTTTTAAAGCAGAGTAGGCTGGAGTTGTTAAGATACCCGCCAACAATCCAAATGGCATAATTCTCTGCCACCCCCCCACTCCAACTTCCTTGGGCGTGCCGCAAGGATCAATCCTAGGCCCCCCCTTCTTTTTAATATCTTCACAAACCAACTCAACTCAGCTACCTCTAAAGCCGACGTAGTCCAATATGCTGACAACACAACTCTCATATGCTCTGCACCAAACATCCAACTTTCAACAAAAAGCCCAAGAAGCCTTCTCTGAAATAGAAAACTGGCTTAACAACTCGTACTAAATCCCACGAAAACTCAACGAATGCTATTCCACCCTGTAAAACAAGCAACCTTACCTTCTCTATACAATAAAGAAAGCATACCTCCTAACGCATCAGTAACAAGTAAAAACAATATTCAAAATGAAACATTGTACAACAATGGCCAATGAAGTAAAAGTTCTGGTTAAATGATATACAACTTTTAAAGGTGCAACATATATAGCAAAAAACATGGATAAATTTCCAGTACTTAAATTCACTTACAAGATATTCACGCTGTGAATGCAGTTATACTATAGCAAAATGATGGCTCCAAATTATCCAGTCTTTTTAGTCTGATATACAGAGTATACACACTGAAGATGTAGTAGCTGTTGTGTGACTGTGATGAACTGTGATACAGCTTAACCAGTCTAACAGATCGATCTGAAGAAGGTACCAAAAGCGCTTATCGTTTGGAATACAGAGGGACTGTTTTATTCTACATCAAGATTTTAACTTGACATGGAAGATTTCAACTTTCCACAATAAAAGGATTTTAGACTGGTTAAGCTGTATCACAGTTCATCACAGTCACACAGCAGCTACTACATCTTCAGTGTGGATACTTTGTATACCAGACTAAAAAGACTGGATACTTTGGAGCCATCATAAGACTGGATACTTTGGAACCATCATTTCGCTATAGTATAACTGCATTCACAGCATGAATGTCTTGCAAGTGAATTTAATTGAAGTACTGGAAAGTTATGCAAGTTTTTTGCTATATATTTTGCACCTTTAAACGTTTTATATTTAACCACACTACCTATTCTCCAAGAGAACTTTACTTAATTGGCCATTGTTGTACAGCGTTTCATTTTGAATATTATTACCTTCTCTATACGGTCAGCCAACAAAACCCAAATCGCCCCTGTCACTGAGGCTAAACTCCTAGGAGTTACCATTGACCAGCAACTCAAATTCACAAAGCACATATCAACAACCATTACTAAAGCCCACAAAAAGCTAGGTTCCCTTTATCGCTGTAAAAGTTACCTAACCACCGAATCTCGAATTGCAATAAGCAGGACCCACCTCCTATGTACTCTACTTTATGCATCCCCAATTCTAAATAATCTTTACAAAACTGACCTTAATAAACTTTCCATCTTTTACAAAAAAATCCCTAGATTAGCTACCAGTGCCAAATCACAATCCCAACGCTGCCTTTCCCTACAAGCCTTGCACTGGCTTGAATTTGCAAAGCTATTAAGGGTACCATCAACCCAGCCTAGCTCATGTAATTCTGTAGTATCCCAAGAAAACCTCTGATCTGACTGGCATGCTGAACTTCTACAATTCAAATAGACAATATGGCACAACCTTCCCCCTGACCTCAGATTACAAAACTCTACACCCTCCTTCAAAAGCCTGCTTAAAACATACCTCTTCACCAACCATCTATGCAACTGTAATTGACCCCCCCCCCCCCCGAAGCCTCATTCACTCACTATTTCTACACCCTATCTGTCCTGGACAAAAACAACTCGCTGTAACTATACTTATCCATGTGTTAGCAATAACCTATGTATTAGTGCGTGTGTGTGTGTATATATTATATATATATATATTATATATTTTATATATATATATATATATATATATATATATATATATATATATATATAAAATGTGTGTATGTATGTATATATGTAGATATGCTCTTACACGTATATTTGCTTGAATGTATATATGGAAACTTAAGTGTTTATATACTCATCATTTGTGAAATATTTTGCAATGCTTTACCAGGTTCTTGCCTACTCTCATTATATATTTTGCACACTTGTATTTCCAACCAAAAGGGGTAATATTTTCTTATTATATATGAACTGCTGTAAATTCTACGATGCGTCTGCTGCTACTCTAATACATCTGTATTTTCAACCAAAAGGGTTAGTGTTCCCTTATTGTATACTAACTGCTGTAAAGTCTGTAATCTGTATGCTACTACTCTGTAATGTCTCTCGTAAGTTTTTTCTCTCTGTAAATTTGTGGCGTTTTTCTGCCCAGGACTCCACTGAAAACGGACACTTGTCCAGTCAGACTATCCTGGCAAACAAATGTTAAATACAATGAAATAAATTAGGTTTTGGTATAATGGCCAAACATCTGGCTGCCCTAGGTTGGGAGATCCGAAACATTGATTACTGCAGCCGTGATATAGAAGGACATCATACAAAAACTTTAAAAATGGTATCGAGACTTGTAAGCTCTTAAGGTAATTCATCCTCATCTCACCTTTCATAGAGATTGGGTTTCTTAAAGAACCAAAATTTCTTCATGCCAAAGGTAGTTTCAGAATTCACGTGAAGTCCATCTGTTCCTCTCCCTTTGTTCTTTCCTGAACCCGAAAATAAGGGAGCGAGAGTACTGTGTATTCCAGATTTCCATAAACAATGGATACAACACTGACAGGACAAATGACTTTTAGAACTTCTTGGGTATAAAAAAGAAATTGAATGGAAGGCAAGAAAAATTGCCAGCTGTTGTCATAGCAGACTTTAGTTATCACATTTTCTCCGGTTTTATTATTCACTGTGGAAAGACTAAGGACAAAGCTTGCTATATCTGAGGTTTGGCTACATCAAGAGCTTTTTGTAAAGAATTGGACTCTCTAAGTATTCTGGTGGTGACGCATCTGTTCACACCTTCATTAAACATTATAAGATTGATTCTCTAAGTAAAGAGCAGGTTTTGCTGAAACTATTCACCATTGATTCCTGGACTCTGACTCTTTTTTTTTCCCTCCTCCTTCCATGTGCAAGCTTTGATTGGACAGTATACAGTTGTGAAAATAAACTTACCATAACAGTAGATGTTGGAAAAGGTCACTGTTTGCACTATTATTATTGCTCCTGTTTGCTTCCTGTTTTTCCGCTTCTTCCTTTGTGGGTTTTGTTTGCCAGAGTGGATACTCTCTCTAGTCCCTGCCTTTCTTATGCCTGTGTAAAGGTACATGCTTCAGCCATTTCACCCATTTCCAATTTTCTAGGTCTTCTTTTGGACCCCCTTCATCACTTTCACTTGCTAGTGAAGTTGTTCCTTAAGGGGGTTCTTTATTTGAGACCACTCAAAAAGGACACATCTCTACCATATGACCTCAGATTTATACTTGGAAAAATTCAGACTTCCATTTGAACCAGTTGCTTCCACACCCTTAAAATTGTCTTGTTTTGTAGTCTTTCACCATGGCATATTTCAGAATTGCAGATCCTCATGCAGGGAGCTGCTGTTGGATTCCAGAAGGACAAAGTCACTCTCTGAGCTAACCTATCTACCTTCCTGCATTCTTTAAATTTTCCTCAGAATAATGTGGAAAGGATTTTCTATTTCCTGGATGTTCATAGACAATTGAGAGACTTCTCAAGTAGAACAAAGCTCTAGATCTGAAGAGATCGGAGTAGCTACTTATTGCCTCTGCTAAGGGCAGAGAGGCAAATTGGTCAACAAGCTAACTTTTCCAAAATGGATAGGTCTTGCATTAATTTCTGCTGTACGCATTCTACCAGGGGCACAGCTACCATAGTTGTTCTAAGAGGGGGTTACTACTCAGACCAACTTGGAAATGGCTACCCAGGCCTCATTGCATACCTTTGCCAGACATTACAACTTATTTCTAGGGCTATAGCAGGTTTTGCTATGACCATATTGCAGGGCATTGTATTTCCTGTTCCTCAGAAAGGCTGACCAGCCCACCCCCGATCTCAAAGTGGGAGTCATCCCAAGAGTCTGTACTGTGACACTGAATTATGAAGAACATAGTAAAATTGTTAGCAACCTAATTGTTTATGTTCAAGTAGATTCATTGTTGCAGTGCCTGTACCCTCCCTTCTTCCCCCTGTGTGATTGAGTTACCTATGGGTTGGTTTAGGTCTTTTGCACATTCCTCATCTTCCATCTAGCCAGGCACTCTTACTTGAGGGTCAAGCAGCAGCCTGAAGAGGCAGTTTTTAGCATTCCTCTGGCTTAAATCCTCATACCGGATATGGGTTATCTTGGGGTGGGACATGCTCTGGCCGCAAGGAGAAAATCTTACTGGGGTAAGAATGATCCAGAAATTGCACAGGGAGCAAACCTGCCAGGTTGATATCCCTCTTTGCGCTGAGGTATCTGTGGGAGGGGTCGGATAGGCCTGGTGGAGGAAGGGTGAAGAGTTTTGGTAGTCTAGCTGGCTTTTGGGTTTTTGCAAGCAGAAATCCCAAGTGTCAGTACTGCACTAATGAATGTACTCAAGTATCTGTAAATATGGCAAATTTTATTTTGTGACCAGGAAAGTCAGGTTAAAGCACACTTGACCACTAGTGCAGCAACTGTTCCATCTTCCTTCAAGAAATGTACCACCACAAAGCTGCTATATCTGGAGTTTGAGACACACATTTTCCAGACATTACAAGCTAACTTATAGTTTACAAGCAGACCAGAGGTTGCCTCACCAGTCTTGTTTTGGAAGTAGTGTTTCCTGCTTATTTAGCTCAGTGGCTGAATTAATGGTTTAAGAACCAGCAGGTGTAGAGTGAAGCCATGGCAGTCCTAATAAGAGAGTCTTTTATGTTCTAGTAGGGTTCCTCTTTGTTTACCCTTTTGTCCCCATAGCCTGTTTTAAACTTCATCCCTGCCAGTCGTTTAGTACCTTTGAGGGTAGATGTGGGATTTACATGCATTACCGCATACCAGATCTCTTGAACTCTGGGACCATCAGGTCTGATGCTGACTTCAGTTTCAGCAACGGACATCGGTCTTTTGCAGATTTCTTCTGTAGCTTGAGAGTTTGTTCTTCCAGGAGGTATCTACTCTCCTGACTTTAAGAGTCTGTGAAACGTCCATTCTTTATTCTGGTCATTGAGTAATTGCCTTTCTGCTGTGAGAAGCTACCATCTTAAAGGTGGGCACTTATCTCATTGATGCTTTTCCTAACCATTATGCATTTCAGCTGCATAGCGCTCAATGAATATGTAGCTTTATGACATAGAATTGGCCCACAAAATGCTCATCCATTGATGATGAGACTGGATTCCTCAAAGTTAGCAAGTCGTCTGTTCAGACTTGAAATTTATATGAAGAAGACTTGGCGTATTCTACATGTGGAATTGTATGAAGAAGACTTTGCATGTTCGGCACATCACGTTGCCTTAAGCTCTGTTATGTCTAAGACCGAGATCATCTTAATTTGTTGTCTTTTAGACTACAAGATCCCTACCCCTACCACTGCCACAATTTCCTCTTTCTGCATATATAAATTGCTCGCTATGCAGCATCTGCTTCAGTTCTCAGGAGATACTCCTAGCTGAGACTTCAAAATCTCACAGAAGACTAAGTCCGATATCTTGGATGCCACCCTGGACCACAATTTTCTTTTTGGAAAACAATCTGCAAATCTTTTTAAGATTCTGCAAGAAAAAAAGTAAAGAATTACAGGACACAACATTTATTGGTGTCCCCCATTCCCAAGTACTACAGAAATTGTCCATCTAAAGCCACCTTTGTAAGGTGACACCCAGCCCAGGTGGGTACTTCCTCTTCCAGATCTAGAAGACCCACCACTTCAGACCTGCTGCCCCGCAACGTCAACCCAGATGGCCTTTTCAGGACAGAGGAGGCTCCAACAATGCGCGACTGCCTTGCCCCCCCAACTCTCTTAGCCTGCCTTTCCCGCTGAATCCCCTTCTGGGAAACAATAACCTCTGACAAATGGGTACTATCCATAATACAAAAAGGAGATTTCCTCTCCTGGAGAGAAAAAACACCCATGAGAGGCATCCCTTTCCCTCCCAAAAACCAACAGCATCTCCTTCCACTGGTTCTGACTGACCTTCTGAAGCTGGGTACCATAGAACCAGTCTCCTCAGGGCAGGAAGGAAAAGGTTTCTGTCCTCTCTCTTCCTCGTTCCCAAGAAAGACTGCCCATGGAGACACATCTTAGATCTCTCCTTCTTAAATCTTTACCTTCAGGTGCCCACCTTCAAAATGCTGTCACTTCCAACTCTGCTTCCTCTCATACCAGCCAAGGTCTTCATGGCCATCTTGAACCTAAAGGAGGCCTACTTCCACATACCCATCAGACCTTCCCGCACAAGATTTCTGTGTTTCTCTGGGCCCACCTCTCATTTCCAATTTACTGCTTTACCCTTTGGTTTGTCCACTGCCCCCTGAGTGTTCACAAAATGCCTGGCCATTGACTTTTGCAGAACACTGGGAATTCAAATTTACCCCTATCTAGATGACATCCTAATATACTGGCAGAGTCCAGAGATACCCTGTCAAATCATCTGCACTTCACCATGTCCCCTCCTACAAAACCTAGGGTTCACCCTTAACCTTCCAAAGTCCTCCATGAACCTAGAACAGGACAAGATTTTTCTAGGTTGCAGAATCCGAATGGACAGAATGAAGGCTTTTCTTCCACAAGACAAGGTCCAGTCCCTGACCTTCCCCTTCATAGAGCTGCTACAGACACTGGTAATAACTGCAAGGCAATTCCTTCGACTCCTGGGCTTAATGGCAGCAACCATCCCTATGCTTCCACTGGCCAGAATGCATATGTGCAAGCTACAGTGGTACCTGAAAAACATTTAGTCCCAGCACCAACTTCCCTGTCTAAAGAAAGAGATCAGCTGGTGGATCCAACAAGTCCAGCTAAACCCGGGGCTTCCACTACAGCCAACCCCCCCCCCCCCAACCCAGGTAATGCATACTAATGCCTCAGATTCAGGGTGGGAAGCCACATTGGCATCTTACAGGGTTCAAGCCAACCTGGCACCCTGTCTTGAGGGCCAAACACAGAAATGAGGGAAATGACAGCAGTCTTTTTAGCTGTAAAAACTTTAACACCTCTCCTTCTTCCAGGGGTTCTTCAAATAGTAACCGACAACACCACTGTAATGTGGTACCTCAACAAACGGGGAGGGACAAAGACTTGTCAGTTGGGCAGACTAACCCTGCTGATATGGGATCTAGGCTCTCGCCACAACTTGTCCCTGCAGGCAACCCACATTCCCTTGCAGGACAACAAGCAAGCGAATCTTCTAAGTAGGACACCCTCTCCACAGCACGAATGAATGCTGGACAGGATGGTGGTCTTAGACATTGTCCACCAGTGGGGCACTCCTCAAATAGACCTGTTCTCCTTCCCCCAGAACAGGCAGCTGCAGACCTTCTGCTCAAAGGCCTACTCCCCCTCCCAGGAGATGATGAAAACATCTACCCTCCAGGCTAGAGGGAAATTTCTTTGTGCCTTCCCACTGATTCAGAAAGTCCTCCTGAAAATCAGGAGAGACAAACCTAAAATCTTGTTAGTGACTCCCTACTGGCCAAGGCAGCACTGGTTCACCCTATTTCACAATCTAGCCAAGGGCAATCACTACAAGTTACCCTACAAGGTGGACCTTCTGACACAAGAAAAGGGAACTCTCATCCACCCACACTTGCAGATGTTATCCCTGACACTGTGGGTGATGAACTCCATTCAGACACCATTACTCACAGGACGTGCGCTCAGTCCAGAGGGAGGCCAGGAAACCTACAACAAGAAAATCATACCTAGCTAAATAGGAAAGATTTACTAAATGGTGTCTAGACAAAGGAAGGGACCCTTGCACTGTGGTTCCCCTCCCTAGTTCCTACTTGTGTGTCAACTGGTAAAAAGTGGACTCTCCTATTCTTCAGTGAAAGTACATCTTTTCGCAATATCAGCCTGCTTGCCACTAGACCCTCCCTTGCTAGCCAGGCTCTGTCAAACTCTTCCTTAAAGGGGTGTTACACATTAGACCTCCAAAAAAGCCTATTCCTCCACCATGGGAACTTGACTTCATCCGGGAAAAGCGTACCCAGCACCCATTCAAACTTGCTGGGACAGCTTCCCTCAAGATGTGTACATGGAAAACATTTCTACCAGTGGCTATAACCTCAGCCAGAAGGGTTTTGGAGCTACAAGCCTTAATGGCTTGAGAACTAACCCCTCCTTTATGCCCAAGGTAGTCCACAATTTTGTCATTAAACCAGTCTATCCACCTTCTTTCCCTCTCCCACCAGTGAAGGGGAGAGGATACTTCACTCCCTGGATGTACACAGACAATTAAGATTTTATCTGGACAAAACCAAATCCATCAGGAAATCAAAACAACTCTGTTTCCTTCCATCCCAGAGCATTGGACAAGGCAGTCTCCAAACAAACCATCGCATGCTGGATCAGGAAAGCAATCTGTTTTTGCTACTCCCACCATGGGAAAAATCCCTCGGTGGGAGTAAAACCCCATTCCACCAGGGCAATGGCTGCATACAAGGCTTTCTTAAAAGGTGTGGACACTTCTTCCATTATGGAAGCAGCCACATGGTCCACTATCCACACTTTCACCAAACACTACAAGTTAGACCCGGTCTCTAGAGCATGTGCAGGATTCACCAGGACAATCCTAAGGGCTTTGTAGAAGTGGGGCTTGCAACCAGTGTACTTTTATTTCTAATAAAGAACAGATTGTTGTTGCATCTAGACAAAAAAACATAAACTGCCAAACTTATAGTAATTGTAACTCCCAAGGCCTTGTTTATTTAGTTACTTGTGTTTGTAACAGTTTATATGTTGGGAAAATTGAAAGACAGCTGAAAAGAAGAATATATGAACATATGAATGATGTTAAAGGAAACATTAATAATGCACTTTATAAACATACATTATGTTCCAACACCAGCTTTTCCTTTTTTATTATTGAAACTGTCCCTAAAGAATTGAGAGGGGGGGCCTTGGGAGCACAAGTTAGAATATAGGGAAACCTATTGGCAGATACTTTTGGAATCTAATCTAATAGACCTCCAGGTCTAAATAAATGAGTTTGGTATTGTTTCCAGCAACTTTGTGTGCCACCCATCGTTGATCTGGACCTTTGATTTTACAGTTTTTTTTCTCTGGGCTGGCTCCTTTTTGTGGTTTCATGGAGTCTACCGAAGGGTATTCCACACTTACCAACCAACCAGAAACTCAGAGGGGAACCGAGGTTGGCGAATTTCGTAAGATTGTTGAACAACTGACCCAGCTCATTGAGCTTCTTACTCCCCTTAGTCAAGGGCATGTGTTTATTTTCAATAATACTAGCTTGCCTGGTAATCAGGAAGCTTTGCCTGGCCACGGGTGTCGTACTCTTCCTTACGCTATGAGAACTTCTTCTGGTGTAAATGCGCAAGCACAGGGACCCAACAGCCAGGTATTCAACCTAACGTCTAGACTTCTAGCTACACTAGATAATTTGGATCCTTCTACAGATGTAGCGACCGGATCACATTTGGCTTCCTGCAACATGACCGAATTCAATCAGTCTTTACAGGATAAACCGCTTTTTTGTAAGCCGACTTCCACCACAGTTAATGATGTTTCAACGGACATTTACAGAGACTTATTCAACAAACTACACACTGCGGTTTCCAGGTACAAATCGTATAGCATTGATAATGCTTATCTAAATGAATGCATTAAGCTGCATATTGTGCCTAAGGGCCTGAGAGTGTTATAAATATCCAAATGATGTTATCAGTGAAAGTGAATTTCACCAAGAACTGCTACAAATTTTCGGCAATTGTAATTTGGACATTTTAAAGGCCGTTTAAATAATAATAACCAAGAAATTGAACTTTTACAGAAACAAATAGACACTTATAATTCTTGTGTAACTAATTTACTTTTTGGTGTTGAAGCTGAGAAGAGTAGGTACTTTGGTTTGAAATCCCAAAATGACAAAAAATGTGACTAATTACTGAACAGAAAGTATGAGAAGTTAGATAGGGATACCAGGGAATATAAGGAAGGCAAGCAGCACCCCTTGCCTAAATTTAACCGTTCTTTTGATTCTGAGCGTGTTTTGCATCAACATTCTAATTTTGATGATCATCATTTTCAGGCTGTAATTAACCCCGATTCTCTTAACAATAATGTTACTAATGCTTACGAAGATGTTGGCCCACAGAGATCTGAAAGACTCCGTAACAAAAACAATACAAATAACCATTTTTACAGGGGGACATATCAAGGGGGGGTACAGAGGGAACTACCATCAGAATCACCAATAATGAATGAAATTGTACAATATGAATATTCCTGTATGGTTAGCAGAGCAGGGTTTCACATTTTTAAATACAGCAGTCTTGAGATCACTGATTTTTTTTTTTTTTATTTATTTATTAAAGGTTTCAAGTTTGTGCCTACTACTAAAAGTAATCTTCCTCAAGTCATTATGGATTTAAAAATGTTTATAAGAAGGCTTAATTTGCAAAACTTGTTTGGTGACACTCTTTCTACCCCAGGATTGATCACCCCCCCCCAAAATAGCATTTTCAATCCCCCCCATCCATCCCCAACTTAAGAATTTGGAAAATATTATTGAAGCAGAGATTCGAAAAAAGTCAAAATGTTTTAGAACAATCATCAATCTGGAAGCCGGGGATAAACTGTTATTAGACACCTTTATGTGCCAATTCTAATATTCGAGTTATGGAACCTGATAAGGGAGGGGGGATTGTAATTATGGATAAAGTCATATATGAAGGGAAAATGCATTCCATTATACACATTGACTCTAGATATACCAGAGTTTCCATCAATGAAATTATTTGTTACAAGAAGATTGACCTGGCACTTAAGAACCTTTTTGATCAGGGGGTCATTGATTATGATACCTATCAGTATTTAGACCATCCCATCCCTCGGGTATCTTCCATTTTTTGGGATACCCAAGGTTCACAAAAGTGTGGAAGACCCCCCCCCCCTACACACACACACACACACACACACACACACACACACACACACACACACACACACACACACACACACACACACTTGGACCCATTGTGGCTTCAGAGGGATCCAAGAGTTCTCCCATAGTTAAATATATGGATTGGAAGCTTAAATCGTTATGGGGTGGGGAACTGTATCTTCCCAAAGATTCATGGGAATTCCTCAGCAAAGTCAAACCTGAATAGTTTTCATCAGATATTATATTTGCTACTATAGATGTGGTAGATTTATTTTCTGTCATTCCACATCATATAGGTAATACTTGGCTAGAGGAAGCCTTGAGGATGAAACCTGGTGTTACTGAAACAGACATCTTTTTATGTATAGAACTGGCAGAACTCGTGCTCAAAAATAATTTCTTATTTTTTGAGGGTGAGTTCTACCGTCAAGAGTCTGGAGTTGCCATGGGGGCCAGTTGTGCACCTACTTTTGCAGACATTATAGTATCAGTATGGGAACACAAATTTATTCACAATTGTCCCTACACCAGATACTGGAATTTATATACAAGATTTCTTGATGATATTTGTATTTTTTCGTTGCGGGGGATCAGAACTTTTAGATTAATTTATTAAATACCTCAACCAAACTACTGATTTCTTTACCTATCGGGCTCATACTCATAGTGTTAACTATTTAGATGTCTCTCTGCACAAGGTGGACCATCGGTTTAAATCAACTATTTTTAGAAAGCCTACACTTTCTAACACCTGCATCAGCTTCAGTAGTGCACATGCATTTTTCTAGAAATAGGGTATTGTTAAAGGACAATACGTGCGCATCAGTCGTATGACATCTGATGATGCAGACTATGAAGCTGAATGTATGGTCTTAGAACGTATGTTTTTGGAGTGTGGCTACCCTTGTGAACTTATAGCCACCATTAAATCTGAAGTTACAGAAGGGAGGAAAAATAAATACAGGCCTATTTTGGGTATGGGAATTTAATTTTTCCAATCAACACGGATCTAAATTTTCCAATGACACTACCTATAATAGAGCTTTAGTCACTGGATTCAGTGCCAGTGTTTATCAAATCAAAAGTATTGTGCAAAGAGAATGGGACAAATGTTCAGAGTTTACTGATTTACCTAATTTTAAAAGGTAAACCTATTAAAGTAGTGTTTAAGAAGGGACATAATATTAAGAATATTTTAGAATTTGCCAAAAATGAAAATGTTTTTACCCATAGAAGGAAGGGTACTTACAAGTGCGGGGCTTAAAGAACAGATTGTTGTTGCATCTAGACAAAAAAACATTAAGTGCCAAAACTTGTAGCAGTTGTAACTCCCAAGGCCTTGTTTATTTAGTTACTTGTGTTTGTGACAGTTTCTATGTTGGGAAAACTGATTATATGAACATATAAATGATAACAAAGGAAACATGAATAATGCACTTTATAAACATACATTATTATGTTCCAACGCCAGTTTTTCCTTTTTTGTTATTGAAACTGTCCCTAAAGAATTGAGAGGGGGGCCTTGGGAGCACGAGTTAGAATATAGGGAAACGTATTGGCAGATAGTTTTGGAATCTAATAGACCTCCAGGTCTAAATAAACTGAGTTTGGTATTGTTTCCAGCAACTTTGTGTGGTACCTATCATTGGTCCGGATCTTTTGATTTACATTTTTTTTTCTCTGGACTGGCTCCTTTATGTGGTTCTTTGTAGAATCATCTTCTGCATCCTCCACCCTTTCTTCCATCTAAGCTGTGGTACTCTCCCACAACAAGAATATTGCAACATAGGAATAGAAGGACACAGAATACTTGTGTAAAATCTTACCATAACCATAGATGTCCTTTTCTTCCATGTTGCAGTATTCCTTCCCACCCACCAATAACCCCCTCTTCATTCTCCTTCAGTCCCAGCATGTCCATAGGCCCTAATCCCATACACCTCTCACCCTGGACCTATATATATTTATGCTACAGAAGGACCCCAGGGTCCCATACCTGACACCACTGGCACCTCTTCCTGCTGGGCCTTCTACTCTACCTGCTGAACTTCAAGTTCTGAGGATTGTGTGTGCAGACATCTCATTTAAGGCGCCTAGTTTATGGCCCTACGTGTGACATCCCATGCAGCTGCAACAGCCAAGCTGAAACTTTTGTGTAGGAGCCGACGTACGAGTCGCCTGAGGACAGGAAATCCCACAACAAGAATACTTTATGGAATTTTTCATGGCATGTCCTACAGAGGAAATTTCAGAAAAGAAATTTGTAGTACCATGTGTTAATGCCTTCATATGGTACCATTCAGTGCTTCCTAGTTTTCAGAGTCTGCCCTTTTACTTGCTGTTCAGCTGAGTGGCGAAACATAATGAAGACTGGATTTGTCATTCAGCAAGCCCAGGTTCATTGAGTGTTAGTTTGGCCTAATAAGTTGCCCTTTTTCAGGGTTGCTGCATCTTCCCCAGTTACAACTACTTCTGAATTTATTACAAAATGGATGTGTAGTGGACCTCCATTTGCAAGGAAGATGTCACTTTATTCCCCTACTGAATGCTTTTTTCTTTTATTTGGTTAAGTGCCAGATATTTTGGTGGGTTGAAAACATTGCTCTGAGATTAGTTTTTCTGACCTCTGCAGTCATTTGCTTGGCTGTAGTAGTCATCCTGTTCATATGGTTTTCACACTACTTTTTTTCAAAATGATTTCTTTAGTTGGAACTGCTAATGCAATTTATTGCTTAGATGTGACCTTCTTAATATTTTAGTTTAAGGTACCTTGCTTTCATTTTAAAAGTAGTGTTTGTGCTCGTGTATGAAAACGTATTGATAGTATGACAAGTTTAGGCATGACTTCTACAGTAAATTATGGACAGTTACAGTAATAGGAAGGTTCAAGCATGTTGAAAAGAGGGTCTGGCACCCCAGATGTCTGTTTTATGTTGCAGAGAGTCTAAAAGTTTCATTGCTTTGAAGTGTGCTTGCATTGTATGTAGACTGGATACAAGAGATTTGTACACGTGTGAAAACAGTTGTTCTTAAATGTTGCTTGTCTCTTCCTCACCACACTAATTTGCCTTGTAATGGATTTTTATTCTGTGATTACAGGATTCGTACAGGAAGCAGGTGGTCATTGATGGGGAGACATGCCTGTTGGATATCCTGGACACTGCAGGTCAAGAAGAATACAGTGCAATGAGAGATCAGTACATGCGTACAGGAGAAGGGTTCCTTTGCGTTTTTGCCATTAACAATACTAAGTCATTTGAGGATGTTCATCAGTACAGGTTAGCAGCATGAGCAGCAGCTAGTTCTTAGATAACCAAAATGTATTAACACTTGATTTAAAAAAATACAAATAGTATCCTTAGGCAAGAAAGAGTCTGTCAGCTGAAGTGACCTTTTAATGGCTAACTTGGGAAATGATTAGGGATGCAAGGTTGTTGTAGGAATAGTGGTATGTAATAATAGAAAGTTGTCTGCTCTCTAAATTAAGTTTAAAGTATGTTGCACATTTTGTTATATTTTTCTACCCCTGTACGTGATGCATAAAGTGCCCAAACAATATTTTCACCCTATCAGTGAATGTTTGTAACCGCCACTTCAGTTTAACTTTCAAAAAATAAAAAACTGTGCTTATGTCATTGAGGATTAACAGTGAGCATTCATCTTAGTGACATCAGCATAGGTTTGGCCATACAGTTTACCAGATGCATCACTATGCATGTACGGAGAAGTGTCCATTAAAGTCTGTGGACCTGCCCCTTGGGTGATGTCAATGAGGGATACACTAAATATATTTGGGTCTTGTTTTACTAAAAAAGTTTATAAAACTTTTTTTTTTAATTAAAAAAATGCATAAGCGATTAAAGAATGGAAAGGGCAAAACATAATTTTGTCATGTAAAACCACCAGAAGCTGCTTTGCACCTGTACATCTTAACTGCACTTGAAGTAGACATTGGAATTATTAGTGAAGGTGTGGGGCAGGATGATGTGGCAGGTGGAGTGAAGGTGTGGGGCAGGATGATGTGGCAGGTAAAAACTGAAGTCATGTAATGGACTTAAAGTAGAAAATTCACTGCAGGTGTGAATATGGAGAATGAAGGCAGTGGGTAAGTCAGACTTGTTCATTAGCTGTATAATGTGTATATAAGGATGGCAGAATGAAGATATCGACATTTGTTTATTACTTGTAATCTCCATGCATTTCAGGTTGTGCAGTGATACTAGATTAAATTTCTATAACTCTGATGCAGACTAGAAGCACCAGTTTAAAGATCTACATGGTACATCCCTCCATTTTACCATTGAGGTAGATTTCTGTATAAATAAACAAATATGGACTTCTCTCCATTTTGCACTGCATTTCTCTGCATTGCTTCAGCAGAAAACTCATTACTACAATATGCTTCCTTTCAAGATGAAAGGATATTTCAGCATGTCAGTATTTTTAAGTTAAATGTATAGAGATGAAAATGTTGTCAATACATGCTGGTGGAAGTTTTAACCCACCTTTTCAAAATATCTACTTGTTTTTCATGTGTAGGCCATGGGTCTATATTAGAACACCGCTTTAAAAATTTTGAATGTTCTAATTTCGACCCATTTTCAGAGAACGCTGAAAATATCAAAGAAACAGAAAACCGATTTTTTTCCTAGGGAAAGAATTATGTTCGTTTCTATTGCTTTGGTATTTTCAGTGCTGTGGTGGAAAGTTACGGGTCGGGTTCAGGTAAGTGTGCAATTGTGCGGACGTGAGGATTAGGGCGGGTTAGGTGAGTTAGGGTTAGAGCGCGGGTCAGGTAAGTGTGCAATTGTGTGGACATGAGGGTTAGGGTGGGGCAGGTGAGTTAGGGTTAGGCCGCGGGTAAGGTGACTGTGCGATAGTGACATACCTTAGGGTTAGGGTTAACGTAAGTGGATAGTTAGTGGTGTATGTATAGTTTAGTCTAGGGTTAGGTGTAAAGAATTTAGGTGTGCGCGCGCGTGTGTGTGTGTGTGGATGGATTGCTGTTTAAGTGGTGTGCTTGTGGTGTTCACTGTTCTGTATGTTCAGTGTTTTAAATTTTCGATTATTAGGGTTTGATAATAGAACACTCGAAATTTTGAAAGTTCGGTGTCTTAATATAGACCCGTAGGCCATACGTCTCATCTCTAAAGTCAGATAAGTAGAGCTTCCACTTTACTTGCTGCATCTGAAATGTAGCTTTTAGATGTTCATCATTCCCACTGCTGCAGTAGCTTTTTGACTCTCTTGGTTGTTTCCTGCTTATGAAGCAACCATCATCGTGCTTCCCAAGCTCTGGCTCCCTCCCACACCACCTTTCAGCTGCTGATTGGCCAGCACCATTTAAATAAATAGCAGCCAGAGGGGAAGTGATTTCAGTACTTTCCTGCTGCCTCGCAGGAAGAAACTAAAATGTTTCTGTGAAGCAACAGTTGATGTACAGCTTAATTTCTGGCTGACAAGTCTCATCTGTAGTTTGCTGTCAGGATCTGTCATAAGAGATTTAGACACTTTTTTTTTCTTGGGGAAATTTTGTGTTTAAAAATGTACTGCTTTTGCAGCTTTTGATTTCAGGTGTTTATATAGAGAGCATTAAAACTACTAACATTTGTAGTGCTTGTGCATTTCGTGGCAACTTACCTGAGCAGTTGTTTGTCACAACAGTGCAGGGAAAGACATTACTGATGTCCTTCCATATCACCGTTTGTTCACCTAAGGGATTTCCTACCAAGGCTAGCCAATGTTCGACCAGTATGCTAAAGACTTCATAACAGCTGCTGTATATCACATGTATGCTCTTGTGCATGAAGCGGGGCATGAAGATGCCGTATGGATGCAGATACTCTGAACTTTTGCCACCAGTCCAAAAGCCATCGTTGTCTACCAATCCAGACGCTATAGTCTGTCAGCCTAAACACCCTTCTGCTGCTCTGGTTACCAAGCTGCTTTTTCAGATAAGTGCATTATTGGGGTTGCTTTTCCTTTTTCTTGTTTTTGTGTTTATGCCATCCAGAAAGGGAAGATATCCGTGTGGGAAGCAGATGATTCCCCATAAAGGCCATTATGACCAATGTCTTTTTTTTGTGGTGCTTCCCATGATCATACACAGTGTTCTGTCTGCCAAGTGTTTGGGCCCAAGACCCTACATTGCCACTTCCTCTTTGTCCCATATACCTGGAGAATCCATCATCTTAAGTTGTTAGCTTGGGGTGCTAAGGCAGAATCTTCCCAGCTTGAGGGCCAGCCATTTGCCAAGAAAAATGCCAAAAGTAGGGTCCAATCTGGCTTCCCCTGGAGATGTCTGTAAAGGCTGCTGAAAGCCCTGAAGAACATCTGGTGCTTTCTTTGAATTCCTGTGCCATGACCCAGTTGGAGGTAGATATGGATCAGAATACTGGCACGTCCTCAGAGGCTGTACCCAATGTTGAGGGGGGAACCTTGTTTGCTGATTTCTTCGTGGGGGGGGGGTCTGCAGATTTTAGTGAGGGAGGAGATTCCCATACAACTACTACAGGGTCGCATCAGCAGTCTAACCCTCTGAGGGTGTTTCAAGCAGGCATCCTGCAGAAAGAAAAAAAAAAGATGATTAAGTATATTTCCTTGTTCTGAAGGCTCCCCAGTTTGAATAGCATAATTACACTCTGGGTTTATTTAATGCTTTGATGACCTTGAAGACTGCTCACAGGGTCTCTGTTCCTGCCCCCTGGTCTTCCACTCCAGTCAGGAGGCTTAGGGAACTGGATTTCTGAGATGAAGATCTGGACTTGGGGGGGGGGGGGGGTTCCCTAGCCTATGCTTTCCAAATCCATTCCCCCTTGGACTACAGTTCAGAGGAAGAGGATTTCTAAAGTCCATACTCCCCTTTGGAAGAACTCTACTTTGGGGATACCATTGCACATAATTAAGGACTGTTTTAAGGGGAATTGTTCCCAGGTCTCCAATATTCAAAAAAAGTACCATGAGCTCTTGCAGATGGAGTCTCCCAAACCATCTGCTGTTCCTCATGTTCTTACACGGAAACTCGATCAGTCCAAATCAGTCCAACCAAGGAACTTCTCAAATATACCATTTATTAGACACACAATTCACAATTGTAGACAAGTTGACCTAGGTTTCGTCTTGAACTTATACAGACTTCATCAGAACTAACACATCATACTGAAACCACTTCCCTTTATAACACTCCCAGGTTAATTGATTAATTACACTCCCACAAAATTAAAGACACCTACCCATCAGACCATACATATACCTAAAAACATATATAAGCTAAAACCATGAATAAAAACATACTATAATATTACATAAAAATAAACATATAAAAAATATATATGTAAGATAAAATCAGTACAAAATGAATAATAAAATAATTTGATTTGTTAATCCAACAATATAAATTACAAAATGTCTAGATAAAAACAAATTTTATGGCAGAAATTTTAGCCCAGTATATATCTTAACTTTAGTAATGGGGCTAAACTAATATGGTCATTAATTCCAGGATAACTAGTGGCATTTAACCTTATTTGCCACTTAGTTTCACTAATATCTAAATGGACATCCAATATATGCCCTTGATTGTCCTTAATAACTTGCTGAATAATACAAAATTGGAATTCGTGACCTATATTTATCTTAATATGTCTTGCCAGTGCATTAGTATTTTTCATATGTTTAATGTCCAGCATGTTCTTGCCACCCTTTTCAATATCTTTTCTGCAGTTTCTGTGACCCCTGAGTCTCCGCATCCTGTACCAAAAAAAAAAAAAAAACAGGTTCTAGAAGGTGCCTGAGGAGTGCAAATTTCTTTATAAATGTCTTTCTGCTGACCCTTCTGTAGTGTCAGGTATGTTTTGGCCTTTGGCCATTCTTTCCTGGATTTCTAAGGTGGTTTCTGATCTTCCGGACCCTGAAGGAAGGCTTCTGCCCTTTCCCTTCTGGGCTGCACTTCGCAAGTTGCTTGCCATTCAATCAAATGTAGCTATGATGTACCCTGATGCCCCTTGTAGGGCTGCTTCCTTTGGATAACAGAAGTCTTTTTGGAACTACTGCTGACCTTTTCAAGTCCCTCCAGAATAAGATCAAGGCCTTGCAAGAGACAAAACATATTTTTGCTTCTACTATTTTTCCAAGTGTGACTTTGTTCATAAGCAGTTTTGCCCCCTTCCTTAAGGGTTAGAAGGGTTCTAGGCGTCTTACTTCTGCCAAGTCTACTCCAACTCCTTCCTCCCGGAAAACCTCTCTTTCAGGACAAGCCTGGTTCTGTTTGTGTTTGCTTACCCCTCTCATCTGCCAGGTCCCCTTGTCTTGCCACCTGTCCTTGTCTGTTCCAAATTGGCTACATATCACCTCAGATTCATAGGTTCTGTCCATTATCTGTCGGGGATACTTCATAGTTTGGAAGTCCCTCCCTTCCCCTTTCAAGCATTTCTCAACAACCTCAGGAACAACTTTCTAATTTCCCGGAGGTTCTTTAATCTCGTTTGGATCAGGGTACCATTCAAGCTATGCCTTCCACGCGGGTGGGGAAGGGATTTTATTCTATTGTGTTTTTGGTCCCAAGAAAAGGAGGTACATGGAGAACAATTCTGGATCTTTCCCTGCTCAACACTTTTTTTTTTTCTCTCTCTGAATATTCCTTACTTTTGGATGTTATCCCTTCAGACATTGTTTCCTGTCTTACAATAAGTGTCTGGATCTCAAGGATGCATACCTTCACATACCCATCTGTCCCTTTTTTTTTTTTTTAGGAAATGTTTACGTTTCTCTCTCTTCTTTGCATTTTCAGTTGTCTGATTTGCCCTTGAGTCTCTCTACTACCCCAAGGATATTCACTAAATGCTTCACTCCTGTCATTGCTTTTTGCAGGCTTCCCCATTTCCCAGCAGTCTACTTTAGGCTCTTCAGTTTACTACTAGCGTATTACACAGTCAGAGGTTCACCATAAATCTCCAGAAATCATTTCTGATGCTTTTTTTTAGAATCATGTTTTCCTCGGATACCAACTTCAAGCAGTTCCCATGTTAGCATCTCTTCCTGCCCCCAAGGCTCTATCTGTAATGACCATTTTCCAGTACCTTTGTCCTCCATCTGTCACAGCCAGGAAATTTCTCAGGGTCCTGGAGTTCATGGCTTCCACGATTCCCTCTCTCACTAGGCTGCCTATGAGGATACTTCAGTGGTACCGCAAATCAGTGTGGCTTCAACATTGCCATCCGCTGGATTTCCCAGTTCCTTTTCTTCCTCGTCTCAAGCTTCAGCAGTGGGGTCATCAACTCTTTCACAATCCAGGCTTCCTTTTCAAGCTGCAGTTCCCACTCAGGAGCTTTTTACAGATGCCTCAGACAGGAAGGGGTGCCTCTTGTGACCCCCTAAAGGTTCAGGTTCTTTGAACTCAGATATCAGACCATATCAACACAAAAGAGAGTAGGGCTTTGCAAGTGTTTTATGCTCTCATCTTGGTCCCCTCAAAGTTTTTACAGACTACTGCAGCAATGTGGTATGTCATCAAGTGGGGTGGGTGGGTGGGGGGGCACAGGATCCTATCTTCTTTACAGACTCGCTCTTCAGATCTGGGATCTAGCTGCCCAGTGTCAAGTGATACTTCAGGCATTTTATATATTTGAGTCATAGGGGTGGGGATATTACTGTTACAGAAGCAGTAGAATATCGATGGATAAATTATTTTAGGGCAAATGCTCCACCTGGCTTAAATACGATAAATAGAATTACGCCTATATTTGTTAAAACATTCTATTTAATGCTGTATGAGAATTTTTATACTGTTTTGATAATATTGCTTTTTATGCCCTATGTGGCTTTGTTAATTAAAGGGTTAATTTGTACTGAATTAGTTTTAATTGGGAGGATGGCTGTGGTTTTAAATTGTTATATAAAATGCTGAAGTGATGTTTTAAACTGTTGCATTGAGAGTCTTAAACTGCAACACTGCAAAGTTTTTGAGCACACTGAATAAATTATTTTGTGAGATGTTCTTTTTGTTTTTTTTTTTTTTTTTTTCAATTTTACCATATATTCCGTTTAGCTGGTTATCTTATTTTTTGGATATTCTCATTGGTCTTTTGGATATCAAGCACGCCTCACAGAATTAAATGAATAAGCTGGCTTATTCATTTATATATTGGGACTGTAACTGAGTAATAGTCAGCTCCACACCTTTTTAACAGTGGGAGAAAATCCGTTCCTTCTAATATCTTCATCTGTAAAGACATCTAATGAAGCTACCGTCAGTTCCCTGAATGCTAATAGGGGTGAATTTTTAAAGAAGCTATGTTCATTAGAGTCCACTGTTAAACACTGTAAGAAATTACAATGGCAGAGACTAACATTTACTGCTTACCTTGAAATGAGCATTATACCAAGGGGCTTAGAGGGACTAAAAAAAGAAGTTGTGTATTTACCAATAACGTTCCATGTGAGTTGTTAATATCGCTTTCATTCTTACAGATGGGTTTGGCGCCGATAGTTTGCTCCAAGTTGGCCTACTACAAAGCTCTAGGTCCTCGGACAGCTCAAGGCCAAGTCCCTATCCCATGATGCACCTAGAGTTACCTCAGATGTTGTTTGCTGCATATAATAATACCATATGTCATTCTATCACTCTAGAAGAGAAAGCCATAGAAGGGTTGAGCAACCAGGAAGAATCTAGCATCTCGGTCTTCGAAAAAACCTTGGGGGGGGGGGGGTAGGAGGGTAGGAAGTAAGAATGAAGGCGAGATGAACAACTCGCATGGAACGTTATGGTAAGTACATAACTTCTTTATGTGAAGTTGTTATCTCTCGCCATTCATTCTTACAGATGGGTAGCATCCCAAGCACCATCTATCTCGAGTGGCTCATGGGAGTATGTTTTTCAGGACAGTAGACCCAAAGGAGGCTTTGTCAACTTTGTAATGAGTGATAAAGGTATGAGGTCTTGACCAAGTGGCCACTGCACAAATGTCTATAGGAAGTCTAGCAGAAAAAGCAGAGGATGTAGACACTGCTTTGCTAGAATGATCTTTAATTTTTTGTTGTAAGGGCATATTAGCAGCTGAATAAATAAGAAATTTAGCCTTCTTTCTTGCTGGTTGGTTGGGTTCGGAGCCGATCCTCGGCTCCGATTCGGCCATTTACTAAAGCTCGAGAGCTATTTACTGGCTCGAGGCCTCCCCATATCCCACAATGCTTGGCGCTATATACCCAGATCTCGTTTGGCAGAGCTAACACCATAGAAGAATTTCAAGGACACCTGTCCAAACTACAAGGTTTACCTACAGTAGTAAAACAGAGGAAGGACGTAACCCAGATAAGAATTGGCCAGAGGAAGAAGGCCTCAAAAAGGGACTCTTCTTGGTCTGTCCAGGCTAGAGGGATGGAGGGTGGGACGCAAGAAAGAAGGTGAGAAGAAGACAACTAACATGTAACGTTATGGTAGATACATAACTTCTTAATGTTAAGTAGTCTATCTCACCTTCATTCTTGCTGGCTGGGACAGCGTCCCTAGCACCTTAGTCCTGGGTGGCTCATCGGAACAGACTCTTGAGCACAGTGGAACCAAAATCAGCTCTACTCCTAGAGGCCATATCCAACTTATAATGTGAAACGAAAGTATGAGGAGTGGCCCATGTGGCTGCAGCACAAATAGATTCCATTGGTAGTCTTGCTTGAAAAGCTACCGAAGTAGCTAACGCTCTGGTGGAATGACCTTTAGGTTTAGTAGGGATTTCTTTGTCTCAGTTGATAAATCAAAGTAATAATAGAGGACAACCACCTGGATAAGGTTACTTTAGAAACTGGCAGTCCCTGTTTGCCCTCAGCATAGGACAGGAAGAGTTGGTCTGATTTTTTTTGTTTGCTTAGTCCTGTCCAGATAAAAACGTAATTGCCTGTGAACGTCCAATTGGTGTAACTTTTATTCAGCTTTGTTCGAATAGTTATGAAAAAGGACAGGTAGATCAATAGCCTGATTCAGGTTTGTTTCGGAAGGTATCTTGGGCAGAAACGAAGGATTAGTCCTGAGTGAAACGCTATCCTTATGAAACACAAGGTAAGGAGGACGAATACAGAGGGCTTGAAGTTCCGAAACTCTCCTAGCTGAGGTGATGGCTACTAAAAAGAGAGTCTTCCAGGAAAGTAATTTTAAGGAACAGGAAGCCGCAGGTTCAAAAGGGGGAAGAATCAAGGAAGCTAATATCAAGTTTAAATCCCACGGAGGCGGGGGATCTCTGACCGGTGGCCTAAGCAAAATAGTCCCTTTAAGAAAGGCCTTTCAAAGTTTGTGGGACATGATGCTGGTTTCTGACAGGCCAGCGTGGAAATTTGCAATAGCAGCTAATTGGACCCTAATGGTGGCAGACGAGGAGCCTGCTTGAAAAGGTTCTGCTAAAAAATCTAGAACGTGATGGACAGAAAGAGAAACGTTTCCACTTACTAGCATAAGTCTTCCTGGTGGTAGATTTGTGTGAAGAAAGGATGATTTCACGCGCCAACTGAGAAATATGTGGAAGCCTGGCTAAGGTTGGAAGTGGAGCAACCAAGCCGTGAGGTTGAGAGACTTAAGGGATCAGTGCAGCCCGCCCGACTGATGGACCAAGAGGTCTGGCACTGGGTCCAGATTCCAAGGCTGCTCCAGCAGGTGATGATGCAGGAATGGGAACCAAATTTGTCGAGGCCAGTAAGGGGCAATGAGGATCATCCTGGATCCCAATGCGGTCGCCTTCTGAATTAGTTTGGGAATTAGTGGAAAAGGCGGGAATGCATACAGAAGACCCCGGGGCCAAAGGCGGGAATGCATACAGAAGACCCCGGGGCCAATCGTGAACTAGAGCGTCTCTGGGGGAGTGGCGGGGAAGAGAGTGAAGAAATTGTCGCACTTGCTGTTGAGAGGAGTTGCGAAAAGGTCGCAACAAGGTTGACCCCATCTGCGGAAAATTTTGTCCGCTACTGACTGAGAGACCACTCGTGAGGCATGAGAATAGCTCTGCTTCACCTGTCCGCTATGATGTTGGACTTCCCGGGGATGTGCGTTGCTATCTGAAACCGTTGAGAGAAGATCGCCCACTGCCAGAGTCTGAGTGCTTCTCGACATAAGGGATAGGACTTGGTTCCGCCCTGCTTGTTGATGTACCACACTACAGACGTATTGTCTGTTTGAATTGCAATAGTCCCGGTGGGTAGAGAGTCCTGAAGAGCTTGCAGCGCTAAAAGCACCGCTCTCATCTCCAAGACATTTATGTGCAGGTGGTACTCTAGAGGTTGCCAAGTGCCCTAGACAGTCCTGCCCTGAAAATGCCCCCCCCCCCCCCGATCAGGGAGGCATCCGTGGTCACTGTGGCAACAGGAGGAGGAAGAACAAACTGTCTGCCCTGGAGTACTAAAGGGGAGACCATCCACCAAGCCAGGTGGTCTTTGCATGATTGAGTGATTGTTATGTTGAGACATCGGCAGTTGCTGAAAGGACCATTGGGTAAAAAGCATCCACTGAACAATCCGCATGTGAAAACGAGCCAGGGGAACTAGTATGATTGCTGCTGCCATGAGACCCAACATTTTTTGTACAAATCTGGCCTGAATCCTCTTGCAGTGTAGTAAGACCTGCACATGCCGGCGAATGTCTGATACTCTGGAGGAAGTTTTGCGGACAGATCTTTTGTATTTAATCTTGCGCCTATAAAGGTTATAGACTGACAAGGCGACGATGCAGATTTTTTGAAATTTATTAAGATACCTAGCCCGGAGCAAGTTTGGATGGTATAATCCCTGGCTCGCAGTAGCTGATGCCTGGTGGAAGCAGTAAGGAGCCAGTCGTCGAGATATGGAAACACCTGGAATCCTCGCAGTCTCAGGTGAGCCGTAACCACTGCCATGCATTTGGTGAACACCCTGGGGGCTGTGGTGAGACCAAAGGGCAGGGCTCTGAATTGATGGTGACTGGCTCCCAGCCGGAAGCGGAGAAACCTTCTGGAGCGCCTTTCCATTTTGATATGGTAATACGCATCCTGAAGGTCTATGGAGCATATCCAATTGTCCTGACCCAAAAAGGGTAGAATGGACTGAAGCGTGACCATCCGGAACTTCGTTCTTTGAACAGATTTGTTTAACCTGCTGAGATCCAAAATGGGTCTCCAGTCCCCTGTCTTTTTTGGTACCAAAAAGAACTTGGAGTAAATTCCGGATCCTTGCTGGTCTGCTGGGACTGGCTGGATGGCCCTTTTTTCTAGCAGTTTTGAAATTTCTGGCACTGCTTGTTCCCTTAGACCAGGTGGAACATCTGGAAGGGACTTGGTTGTTTGTACAGGGGTGTGGACAAAGGGGATTTTGTAACCCTCGGATATGATGGACCGTACCCATTTGTCTTCTGTGAGGAGTTGCCAGGCTTCTGGGTACAGTGCCTCCGAAGGTGGACAGTCAGGCAGCCCCTCGGGTGCTGAAAGGGTTGGTCAGAGAAAGATTCTCTGCTACCCTGATTTTGCGGACCCCCTCTGCCCCTCGGGCGGCATCTATTATTGTTCCCTCCCCTTCCCCTGGAAGGAAACTCGCCACGTTGTCAGGCATGACTCCCTGGGGTTTCTGATGCCACATTTTCCCACTCTTCTGACCTTTAGGGTATGGTCTAGAGGGAGTAGAAAAACTGACTCCCACGGCAGAGTGTCTTGCCTTCCTGCTCACACCTGGTAAGGGTATCCTTCACCTGTGGTCCAAACAGAGCCGAACCATCGAAGGGGGTATTAGTGAAGGATGCCTTAAAGGGGTCAGCAAAGTTACATAACCGCATCCAGGCATGTTTTCTCAAAGCCACGCCTGTACCTGCAGCCCTACTCGCCCCATCAGCTGCATAAGAAATGAGCCGCATGGAGGAGTTGACGATTGAGTTAAGGGTCGCCAGCTGGGAGTTAATCTTATCTTGAGCCCCCGCAGCTGATGGAGCCTGAAGGATATCACCCAGTTCCTTGAGAAGAACCCTTTGAAGGCGGGTGAAGTGGCACAGATAATTCAGCGACCGCATGGAAAAAGTCGCTGAGGAAAACATCCGCTTCCCATACCTGTCCATTGTCCTAGACTCTTTATTAGGTGGATGGACAGGCACCGAAGGGTCAGCCAACTCCTCCTTCGTGGCTGCTGCCACCACCATGGCATCAACGGGGACACCTTTTGTCAAAAATTGTTTGTTAGGTGGGGCTGTAATGAACTTAGTGGGCCTACGGGGAGTTGGTTCCACTCTGTCCGGGGCTGACCACACCCTTCGAGCCACTACTTCCATGAGCGGGTCGAGGGGTGGAGACGCCCAGGAGGTGGAAGGGCGAGAACCAAATTGCGTCCAGGCATACCGACTCGTCCTCGGAAGGGTTAAGGGCAGTCCAGTTCCCCCTCTGCTTAAGGATCTCTAGGATGTCTGAAAAAGAGATCCTCAGAGGGGGATATTGGGGACCCTTCCGAATCCTCCAAGTCGGTATCAGATGTGACTGACTCGGGGGAGTCGACATGTTTCCTCTTACATTTTCTCTTCCGAGGGGGCTCCTCTGAAAGATCAGGGGAGGCCTCGGAAGAGGAAGATACGCCCAATGGGGCGACCTGGAGCGTCTGTTCTCCACGCTTGGGGTCAGGAGGGTGGGCAGAGACCGATGCAGGCACCATGGGGGGAGGAGCCGAAGGGGCCGGTCGAGGAGCCGACTCAGGAGTCGGCACGCTCCTCATGACCTCGAAGGCACCCCAATCAGACAGAGCAGAAGGTCCCCGCTCCGAAGAGACGTGAACCCCTCCCGGCACCGAGAGGGACAGCTCCAAGGCCGATGTCGGGGCCGAGCTCACTTGCGCCGAAGCCCCGAGAGGGAGAATGAGGTCGGACAAGGGTCCGATGCCACTCGCTCCCTCGGAGCTGACGAGGGAGTCCCGGCGCCCAGATCCCTCCAAGGAAGGAACCAATGAAGAGATCGGAGCCGACGAAGGAGCCGAAAGGTGTGGTATCGGCTCAGATGTTTCCAAGATTCGAGCCCCAGCCAGCTCCGGCTCCGAACGCAAAGGGGGAGTCGGAGGAGGAATTGCTGAAGACACTGGGACAGCCACAGTCTGTTGAGAAGGGCTAGTTAACATTTGGGCCAGGGCCTGAGATTTAAGGAGTCTACTGACCACCCTCTCCAAGTCATGATCAGGTAGCCTGGAGGACCGAGAGGAGTGGGACCTATGGCTTCGTTCAGACTGAAGCAATGGTGACCTCGGAGCCGAATGAACCGATTCTAGGGAAGGAGACCTAGAACATTTTCGGCCCAAAGATGGTTCCGACACTAAAGTCAGAGCCGATTGAGGTCTAGAGATGTAGGCTCCAGCCGGAACCGAAGAGGAGGAAGATGCTCCGCCCGGCGATGGCTCCGAACTGGGAACCGACGGTTTGGCGGGCTTTGAGGATTTCCCCAACTGAGGCATTGCCGGGGATCCCTCTGGTTTAAGTAAGCCTCTCAAAATAAGCTTGTTCCTATGCTCCTGCAGGACTCTCGGGCTGAAGGCGTGACAGACCGAGCAGGAGTCCTGCAGGTGTAGGGAACCCAAGCAATACACACAAGAAGTGTGACAGTTTGTCAGACACATCTTCTGACAGCACGAGTCACACTTCTTGAAGCCTGAAACTTCAGTATCCTTGGACATAGTGGCAAGGGGAAACTAAAGAGAGAAAAATTAAACTCTTGCTTAAACAAGGCACACAAACACTCACACACCCGCACTAGTTAAGCTAACGATAATAACTACAAAAAACTATCACCACACTTAATAACAACAATAACTATCCTTAATAAAAATATACAAATAGTATAAGGCTAAACACTCCTCCTATTAAGTACCAAAGGGGTGGGGTTAGCCACTAAAGAGAAGAAATGGGGGGGGGGCTGTCTAACAAAAAAACGAGTTTTCTAGGTGGGATAAACTAGGGGATACACAGTCTAACTACACTAAAAGGGAAGACTATCTAAATATACTAAAAATACAAGGTAAATTTTTAGCTAATAATACAAAAAAAGGAATAATACGATCTGAGCCAGTAAAATCGCAACCTCGTAGCTGAAACGGCAAACAAGATCTGGGTATCTAGCGCCAATCATTGTGGGATATGGGGAGGCCTTGAGCCAGTAAATAGCTCTCGAGCTTTAGTAGATTAGATGGCCGAGTCGGAGCAGAGGATCGGCTCCGAATCCAACCAACCATCAAGAATGAAGGCGAGATAGACAACTTAACATCAAATGTGATGCAATCTGATAGCCACTGGCATTCCTTTTCTGGAATCTGAAAAGGAAATGAAAAGCTGTTCTGATTTCCTAAACTCTTGCCCTATCCAAGTAAAATCTAAGCTGTCTGTGAACATCAAGCTTGTGCAGCATATACTCTTAAGTTGTTGGAGTGATTGGGAAAGAACACTGGCAAATCAATAATTTGGTTAAGGTTAGGTTCAGTACAAACTTTAGGCAAAAGGGGGGGATTAGTTTGTAGTGAGACTCTTGTCAGCGTGGAAAATCAAATAAGGAGGCTTAATGGACAAGGCTTGAAGCTCTGACACTCTGCGGGCAGATGTGATAGCTACTAAAAAGATAGTCTTCCATGACAAGTGTTTCAAATCGCATGAGGAAGCTGGTTCGAATGGAGGGAGAGTAATGCGAGAAAGCATAAAATTTAGATTTCATGGGATATATGGGATTTCACAGGTGGTCTGAGAAGAAATGTCCCTTTGAGAAAGGCTTTGGATAGTTTGTGTGACATTATGTTCAATCCTTCAAATCCAAAGTGAAAATTATAGCAGCAAGTTGAACTCCATCTGTTGCTGCTGCAGCTCCTTTGTAGAAAATCATGGTCAAGAACTCTAGAGGCTAGGTAGCCATTGTTGTTTTGAGAGGCCCATATAGAAATGTTTTTCCATTTGCTAAGGTAAAGCTTCCTTGTGGAGGATATTAGAATTTGCTGAAAGGTTACGGAACCTGGCTATGATGGGAATTGGAGTAGCCAAGCTGTCAGCTTAGGGACTGAAGAGTGGGATGAAGTTCCCCCGTCGAGTGCATCAGAAGGTCTGAAACTGGGTCCAGAATCCAGGGGTCCTCCAATTGATGAAATCGAAGGAAGGAGAACCAAATGAGGCCACTTGAGGGGCTATTAGAATGATGGTCCTTTCCAGGGCTTTTGCTTTTTGTAGTACTTTGGGTATCAAGTGAATGGGGGGAATACATAGAGGAGACCCGGAGGCCAATTGTGTATGAGTGCATCCCTTGGGGCTTCTCCCGGAGGGGGAATCAGGGCAAAATAGCTTCTGCATTTCGTGTTCATGTGGTTGGCAAAAAGGTCGCAGCAAGGCTGGCCCCACTTGCGGAATATTCTGTCCGCTGTTTCTTTCTTGAGAGACCACTCGTGAGGCAACAAAATTGCTCTGCTCAGCTTGTCCACTATCACATTGGATTTCCCCAGGATGTGCATTGCTAACAAAAAGCGCTGGGTGGATGTAGCCCATTGCCATACTCTTAGAGCCTCGCGACAAAGGGGGTAGGACCTGGTTCCTCCTTGTTTGTTCAAGTACCAGACCACTGACCTGTTTGTCTGAATCGTATTTGTACCCAGAGGAAGAGAGTCCTGGAAGTACTGCAACGCTAAAAGTACTGCTGTCATGTGTAGGACATTGATATGCAGATGTGTCTCTTGATCTGTCCATGTGCCTTGGGCTGTTCTTCCCTGAAAATGCCCCCCCCCCCACCACCCTATCAGGGAAGCGTCCGTGGTCACTGTGGCTGCTGGTGGGGGAAGAACGAAAGGACGACCTATCGTGACATGGAGAGGTCAACCACCACTGAAGATCCTTTTTGTATGTGTCTATGATCATTATAAGATGAGACATTTGGAGCTCTTGGTAAGACCATTGAGTGAACAACAGACATTGCAGAATCCGCATGTGCATGCGACCCAGTGGTATGGCTAATATTGCGGCTGCCATCATGCCTAACAATTTTAGTACTTCTGATGCTGGAGCCTTGTTTTTGGATAATATGTCGTAGACCTGCTGACTGAGTATTAAGACTCTTTCTGTTGGAAGTCTCAACGTGGTGGTGGTGGTGTCTAATTCTTCTCCGATAAAAACTGTATGTTGCGATGGCGACAAGGCAGATTTTTCTAAGTTTATTGTAATGCCCAGATGACTGCAGAGTGAAAGCGTAGTGTCTCTGGCTTGTATGAGTTGATGCCTGGTGGTGACAGTGAGGAGCCAATCGTTTAGGTACGGAAACACCTTGAATCCTAAATGTCTCAGGTGAGCTGTGACCACTGCCATACATTTGGTGAACACTCTGGGGGCTGTAGAGACCCAAAGGGCAGGACTCGAAACTGGTAATGACTGGCTCCCAGCCGGAAGCACAGATGATCCCTGGGTCTGGCCATCTTTATATGGTAGTACGCATCCTGAAGATCTGTTGAGCACATCCAATTGTCTTTCCTAAAAAGGGAAGTATCGACTGAAGCGTGACCATCCGGAACTTCTCTTTCTTGACAGATCTGTTTAATCTGCTGAGGTCCAATATATGTCTCCAGTCCACTTCTGCTGAGGTCCAATGTACGTCTCCAGTCCACTGTCTTTTTTGGAACTAAAAAGAATCTTGAAGTAAATTCTGGATCCTATCTGGTCTGCTGGGACTGGTTGGATGACTCTTTTTCTGAGCAACATTTGGACCTCTAATGTTGCCTGTTCCCTGTAACTGGATGGAACGTCCAGGATTTTTCTTGTCAGTGGAGAGGATGTGGTGAAAGGAATGAAATACCCTTTGGAAATGCTGTTTTGTACCTAGTTGTCATTTGTTATTTTGAGCCAGGCATCTGGATACAAAGATAAGCAACACCTGACTGCCTCCAGTGTAGGACAGTCGGAACTCCTTTCAGGAGCGCTGGTAGGGCTTCCCAAAGAACTGATCTCTGTTGCCATGGTTTTGCGGATCCCCTCTGCTGCGAGGATGGCATCTTCCATTATTGCCCCCTCCTCTGCCCCGGGGGGGGGGGGTTGGTGTTCACCACGTGTGTCCTGAAAGGCTCCTTGGGCGTTACGGAACCATATCTTTCCTCCCCTTTGACCGTTGGGGTAGGGTCTCGTAGGGTTGGAAAAACAGATTCCATCAGACGGTCTTTCCTTCCTGCTCAGACCTGGTCAAATTGTCCTTTAACTTTGGGCCCGAAAAGGGACGAGCCTTCAAAAGGGGTGTTGACAAAAGGATGACGTAAAGGGCTCCGTGAGAGAACACAAGCGCATCCAGGAGTGTCTCCTAAGAGCAATTCCTGTACCCGCTGACCTGCTCGCTACATCAGCTTCAGATGAAATATAGCGCATGGACGTGTTTACTATAGAACTGAGGGTAGCAAGCTGGGAGGCAAGTTTATCTGAAGCTCGTGCAGCTACTGCATCCTGAAGGGTATCTCCAAGCTCTTTTAGGAGATCTTTTTGCAGTCTAGTAAAATGGGTGCGATAGTTGAACGAATGCAGTGCAAAAGTTGCTGAACTGTACATGCGCTTCCCATATCTATCCATGATCCTGGAATCTGTTAGGAGTACGGCTAGAGGAGGAAGTTTCCGAAATTTCCTTTTTGGTGGCTGCCACCACCACCATGGCATCAACTGGCACTCCCTTAGTAAAAAGAAGTTATGTACTTACCATAACGTTTTATGAGTTCTCACCTTCATTCTTACAGATGGGTTTGGAGCCGATCCTCTGCTCAGAGTCGGCCTACTACAAAGCTTGAGGTCTTCAGATAGCTCGAGGCCAAGTCCCTAGCCCATGATTCACCTAGAGTTACCTCAGATCTTGTTTGTTGCATATAATAATACCATATGTCATTCCATCACTCCATAAGCGAAAGCTATAGAAGGGTAAGAGTCCAGCATCTTGGTCTTTGAAAAGCCCAGGAGGGTGTAGGAGGGTGGGAAGTAAGAATGAAGGCGAGCTGAATAACTCAAATGGAACTTTATGGTAAGCAATTAACTTCTTTTTGTGAAGTTGTTCTATCTCTCCGTTCATTCTTACCAGTGGGTAGCATTCCAAGCACCATCTGTCTCGGGTGGCTCACTGGAGTATGTTTTTCAGGACAGTGGATCCAAAGGAGGCCCTGTCAACTTTGTAATGAGTGATAAAGGTATGAGGTTTTGACCCAAGTGGCTGCTGCACAGATGTTATCAATAGGAAGTCTGGCAGAAAAGGCAGAAGATGTCGACACTGCTCTGGTGAAGTGAGCCTTAATTTTATGTTGTAAGAGCATATTAGCTGCTGAATAAACAAATGTGATACAGTCAGATAACCAATGGACAGTTGTTTTGGCCACTGGCATACCTTTCCTGGAGTGTGAAAAGCTGTTCAGATTTCCTAAAATCTTTTGTTCTAGCCTGCCTGTGAACATGAAGTTTGTGCATCATGTATTCTAAATTGTTGGGAGTGATTGGGGAAGAAAACTGGCAAATCAATAATTTGATTAAGTGCAAACTTTAGGCAAAAAAGAGGGGTTAGTTTGATGTGAAACTGTCAGTATGGAAAATCAAATAAGGAGGCTTAATGGACAAGGCTTGAAGCTCTGACACTCTTCAGGCGGAAGTGATGGCTACTAAAAAGATAGTCTTCCATGACAAAAATGTGAGGTCACATGAGGAGGCTGGTTCGGATGGAGGAAGGATAATGCTAGAAATCATAAAATTTAGATTCCATGGAGTATAGGGAGATTTTGCAGGTGGTCTGAGATGAAGGGTCCCTTTAAGAAAGGCTTTAGATAGTTTGTGTGACATAATGTTCAGCCCTTCAAATCCAAGTGGAAAATTAGGAATGGCAGCAAGTTGAACATGAACTGTTGCTGCTGCAGCTCCTTTGTTAAAAATCGTAGTCAAAAACTCTAAAATGGAGGCCATAGGGGCTTGAAAGGGATCAGTGTTGTTTTGAGAGGCCCATATAGAAATTTTTTCGCATTTGCTAAGGTATAGCTTCCTCGTAGAGGATTCATAGAGGATAAGAGAATTTGCTTCATCTCATTCGAAAGGTTATGGAACCTGGCTATGATGGAAATTGGAGCAGCCAATCTGTCAGCTTCAGGGACTGAAGAGAGGGATGAAATTCCCCGATGAGAGCGTCTGAAGATCTCAAATTGGGTCCAGAATCCAAGGGTCCTCCAAAAGATCAAGTCGAAGGAAGAGGAACCAAATCTGATGAGGCCAATGAGGGGTTATTAGAATGATGGTCCTTCCCAGGGCTTTTGCTTTTTGTATTACCTTTGGGTATCAACGGGATTGGTGGGAATGCATAGAGGAGACCCAGGGGCCAATCGTGAACGAGTGTGTCCCTTGGGGTTTCTCCCGGAGGGGGAATCGGGGTGAAGTAGCTTCTGCATTTCGTGTTCATGTGACTGGCAAAAATGTCGCAGCAAGGTTGGCCCCACCTGTGGAAAATCCTGTCCGCTATTTCTTTTTTGAGGGATCACTCATGGGGCAACAAAATTGCCCTGCGCAGCTTGTCTGCTATCACTTTGGATTTCTCCGGGATGGGCGTTGCTAACGGAAAGCGCTGGGTGGATATAGCCCACTGCCATACTCTTAGGGCCTCGCAACAAAGGGGGTAAGACCTGGTTCCTCCTTGTTTGTTCAAGTAGCAGACCACTGACATGTCTGTCTTGATCGCAGTTGTACCCAGAGGAAGAGAGCCCATGAAGTACTGCAACGATAAAAGTACTGCTCTTATCTCTAGGACATTGATATGCAGATGTGTCTTTTGATGGGTCCATGTGCCTTGGGCTGTTCTTCCCTGAAAATGCCCACACCCTATCAGGGAAGCATCCATGGTTACTGTGGCCACTGGTGGGGGTAGAACAAAAGGACGACCTATCGTGACATGAAGAGAGGTCAGCCACCACTGAAGATTCTTTTTGCATGTGTTCCTGATCATTATCAAATGAGACATTGGGAGCTCTTGGTAAGACCATTGAGTGAACAACGGCCATTGCAGAATTCGCATGTGCATGTGACCCAAGGGTATGGCTAATATTGCAGCTGCCATCATGCCTAACAATTTTAGTACTTCTGATGCTGGAGCCTTGTTTTTGGATATAATATTGCGGATCTGCTGACTGAGTAGTAACACTCTTTCTGCTGGAAGTCTCAGACTGGTGGTAGTGGTGTCCACTTCTGCTCCGATAAAAACTGTATGCTGCAATGGCGACAAGGTAGATTTTTCTGAGTTTATTGTAATGCCTAGCCGACTGCAAAGTGAAAGAGTGGTGTCCCTGGCTTGAATGAGCTGTTGCCTGGTGGTGGCGGTGAAGAGCCAATCGTCTAGGTACGGAAACACCTGGAATCCTAAATGTCTCAGGTGAGCTGTGACCACTGCCATACATTTGGTGAACACTCTGGGAGCTGTAGTGAGACCAAAGGGCAGGGCTTGAAACTGGTAATGACTGGCTCCCAGCCGGAAGCGCAGATGATCCCTGGATGGTCTGGCCATTTTTATGTGGTAGTACGCATCCTGGAGATCTATCGAGCACATCCAGTTGTCTTTCCCTAAGAAGGGAAGTTATTGACTGAAGCGTGACCATCTGGAACGTCTCCTTCTTGACAATTCTGTTTAGCCTGCTGAAGTCCAAAATAGGTCTCCAGTCCCCTGTCTTTTTTGGAACTAAAAAGAATCTTGAGTAAGTTCTGGATCCTGTCTGGTTTGCTGGGACTGGTTGGATGACTCTTTTTTTCTTAGCAACGTTTGGACCTCTACTGTTACTTGTTCCCTGTAACTGGATGGAACGTCCAGGATGTTGCTTGTCAGTGGAGGGAGTGTGGCGAAAGGAATGAAATATCCTCTGGAAATGATACTTTGTACCTAGTTGTCTTTTGTTATTTTGAGTCAGGCATCTGGATACAAAGATAAGCGAACCCCGACTGCCTCCAGATTAGGACAATTGGGCCTCCCTTCAGGAGCGCTGGTAGGGCTTTCCAGAGAAGTGATCTGTCACCCTGGTTTTGTGGACCCCCTCTGCCACGAGATCGGGGTCTTCCGTTATTGCCCCTTCCTCTGCCCCTGGAGGGGGGTTCACCACGTGTGTCCTGAAAGGCTCTTTGGGCTTTTCGGAACCAAGTCTTTCCTCCCCTTTGACCCTTTGGGTAGGGTCTGTTAGGGATGAAAAACGCACTCCGATGGCAGAGTCTTTCCTTCTTGCTCCCACCTGGTCAAAAGTTTCCTTAACTTTGGGCCCGAAATGAGACGAGCCATCAAAAGGGGTATTTACGAAGGATGACTTGAAGGGCTCCACGAAGGAACACAAACGCATCCAGGAGTGTCTCCTAAGAGCAATTCCTGTACCCGCTGCCCTGCTCGCTCCATTAGCTGCATACGAAATGAGGCGCTTGGACAAGTTAGCAATGGAGTTGAGGGTAGCAAGCTGGGAGGCAATTTTATCTGAAGTTCCTGCAGCTACTGTACCCTGTAGAGTATCTCCAAGCTCTTTAAGGAGAGATCTTTGCAGTTTAGTGAAATGGGTCAGATAGTTGAATGAACGCAGAGCAAAAGTCGCTGAACTGTAAGTGCACTTCCCATATCTATCTATGATCCTGGAATCTCTGTTAGGAGGATGGATAGAAGAGGAAGTTTCCAAAATTTCCTTTTTGGTGATGGCATCAACTGGCACACCTTTGGTCAGAAAGAATTTGTCCTGGGGAGCAGAGATAAATTTATTAGGCCTCCTAGGGACAGGCCAAATGGTGTCCGGAGACTCCCAAGCCCTTGGTGAGACCAGCTGCATAAGCTCATCGAATGGCGAAGCTACCCAAGAGGTGAAGCATGGAGACTCGAAAGCCTTCAGGAGAACCGACTCGTCTTCAGTAGGGTTGGTGGACTGCCAGTCACCCCTCTGTATCTCAGCAAATGAGATTTCCCCAGTGGGGGGGGGGGGACTTTGCGGACCCTTCTGATTCATCCAAGTCGGTATCAGATGTCAGGGACTCCTGTGGGGAGTCTAGATGCTTCCTCTTACAGACTCTTCCTGGGAACCTCATCAGTGGGTGCTTCTGGTGAGGTCTTGGAAGAGCAGGGGCCACCCAATGAGGTTTCCTGAGGCTCTGGGTCTCTACGCTTTGCAAGGATCTGTGAAGCAGACACAGGCGCTTTACGGGAGGAAGAAGTGGGACGTGAGGTCGAAGATGTCTCCAGAGACATAACTCTCCTCATGGCTTCGAAGGCACCTCTGCTGCAATGCGATGGGTCTGAGGAAACTGTCAATACCCCAGCACCGGGACAGGGCTCCAAGCCAGAGGTAGGAGCAGAGCTCATCCGAGCCGAAGCCCTGATGGGCAGAGTCTGAACCGACAAGTCAATCTGACTATGCTTCCAGACCTGACCAGTGTGTGTCGACTCCTAGATTCCTCTATTGGTGCCGAGGACGTCCGAGTAAACTCAGCGGAAGACACTGGAGCAGGCGTCTGCTCCGAAGGCTGCACGATCAACAAGTCCAGTTCCTCTGGCTCCGAAGGACTAGTATGGCTCTGAGGAGGAAGAGTAGTAGCTGGTAAAAGGGTCTTTAGCTCCGAAGCTGCTTGGGTCAGAGCCGATAAAAATTTTTTGCAAAGGCCAGTGCCTGTAAACTCTTCTGTACCACACGATCCACATCCAAATCAGAAAGGCTGATGGAAGACTGAGATGAATGGATCGAAGGCGGTACCGACCGTAAAAGTTGAGATTTTGGAATTTCGGATACCGGTTCCAAAACCGGGGGTTGGCTCCGAAAAGATAAGACAGTCTGCTCTGAGGTTTTTGGAGCTGATGTCAAAGACTTTTTTGATTCAGATGTAGAAGTCTTGGATGACTTTGAGGATTTACTGGATCCATCTTGGTCACTCAAAGCCTCTTGGAAAGAAGGTTCAATCGGTTTCCTGTTTCTTCCCTGGAGAACCCTAGAAGAGAAGGAATGACATATAGAGCAGCTTTCTTGGAGATGTAATGCTCCCAAACCTTAATGACTGTCAGTGACGGACATTTTCTGTCCACATGTAGGGCATTTTTTAAACCCTGACTTAGGGTGTTTGTCCTTATCATCAGCCATTTCAACAAGCGCAGTGTTATTAGGGTGCAGTAAAAAAAAAAAAAAAATACACGCCCAACAATAACAAGCCGCCTGCCTAAAAGTACAGGCTAAATATAAATGGCACAAGCCCTTCAAAACTATGGGCTAAAAGGTCACATACACAAACTATTTATCTAAGCAAAAGGTAGATAAAAATTTCAAAGTTGTGACAGAAAGTCACTATCTAAATGCAAGCAACAATACTAAGTGCTAATGTTTAACACACTAAATAAACATCTGAAGTTGTTAATCTTCTTCCATTCCTCACTGTTGGGTACGGTTCCGAACCCTCGGAACAGAGTCTGCCAAATACCAAGCTAGCGTACACCAAACTCTCAAGCCACGCTACTACCCACAATGCCCTTCATCCCATACCCCAGATCTCGTTTGCCGCACAGCCATATTGCAGCGTTTGCACGGAGCTCTCCAGCTAAGTAGTTTTGACTTGTATAAAGTATTTCTCCACTAATTTTTCTACTAGTGTCGTTCTCATAGTTTAGCTATACCCACAGGTTTGTTTTTTTTTTTACCGTTGTTGGTATTTTCTTGCTTTTCCTTTTTTACCACCCGAGTGGTAATTCTTCATACCATTGCTGGTAGTCTTGCCTTTCTCTCCCTCTCTCCTTTTGTCTGAGCGAGTGAGTGCTAGTATGTCAGAAAAAAAGGGTACTTCATAACATTGCACATCGTGCAGTGGTAAATTTCCAAACACCGACTTGCATTTTAAATGCGTTTATTGTTTGGGCGTTTCTCACATTTCTGCGACTCTCCCATGTGATATTTGTGTGAGTTTTAGTCCAACGGACATTGAATGAACGGCACAACAAATTGATTCTGAAAGGATTGCTTTCCTCTCCTTTCTCTGAGGCTATTTCTGCGGAGGTCTCAACCCCTCCAGTCAAGGACAAGAAGCGTCCCCACTCAGACCCCTCTTCACCGGCCAGTGACGGGGGCAAGACCCATCGATCTAAGGCCTGTAGGTCTTCCTCTGAGCATCGGCTCGCTGCCTCGGTGCCACCGATTTCGGCACCGACCACAGTTTTTGGTAAGTCTGAATTGTCTGTTCCGGGCTCGGCACAGACGACTACTGAACCACTTATTACTTCGGTTCCGACCAGTCTGGTTCTGGACACCTCGGCACCGACCTTGCCTTTACAGACACCGGCTCGGACCTCGGATCCGATTTTGACTACTACCCCGATTTGTGACTTGAGCTCCAAGCCTCCTCTCGGTACCGACCTTACCATTTACGCAATTCGAATCAGAATCCTCGGCTCCGTTGAGTTCCTTACCATGGACCAGGTATTCATCTTCTGTGGATCCGTTTGCCGGACAAGCCTACAGTCCCTTTCTGGACCAGCCTGAATCCCCTTCTGGGATATCGGTTAGGTCTGCCAGGAGCGTTTCTGAAATGGACATTGTTCGTCTCTTTGATCAGGTACTGACTGCAAGAGGAATCTCCAGACCCTGTTCCGCTCTGGGTGTTGGGATTTTTCCTCCTTCGTATTCTCCTGTTGGGGACCCTTCAGTTCCAAGGCCCCCTTGCCCATTGCTTTCAATGGGGCCCCTTCCTTCGGCACTGACTACTATGATGCCTAAAGCATCTAAGCCCTGGTGGGTGTCAGTTCCGACAGCATCCCACCTTACTCAACCCCTTGCTTTGGGGGTGGAATACTCTGTTCCGGTCCTGGCACTGACTGTCCTTTCAGTTCCCATGTCGGATCGGAGAGTTATATCCGCACCGAATCCTTCTCAAACTCCAGTCTTGGAGGTGGGCCTTTTGGAGCGGGGTGTAACCCCGGTTCCGATTCAGTCCTCTTGGGTTCCAGGCTCCCATCCCTCTTCGGGTGGGCCCGCCTTCCGGATTATGGAAAGGGTGCTGGCAGCTAGCAATCCCCCTCCTTCAGTTCTGCCTTTGGTTCCCCCCCCAACTCAGCAATTGCCGGCCTGTAGGGGACCACTAATCCAAAGCACCCCCCCTTTCTGAGGCCTCTTCGGACATCCCCATCGAAGAGGGTGTGCAAAAGAAAACACATGGACTTACCTGAAGAGTCCCTTACTGAGGATATGGATTACGATGATGGGGAAGGTTCCCCTAGATCACCCCCTGACTATGTTTCCTTAGGGGGATATCTTGGAGATTGAGTCAGCGGGGTGACAGGAAATCTTCCACCCCTTCCCCGGAGGAATCCGTATTTCTACAAGCTTTCCGCTCCTGGTCCACTACTTCCTGGGTGACCCCTCCTGCAGATGAGTTGGTCAAATTCATCATGCAGCAAGCGTGGAAGAGTTCGAATTCAGTAGAAGCTATCCCCAGGAGATCAGACAAGATACTTTCTCCTCCAGAGGATCAACCCCATTGGTCGAAAGGTTTGCCAGTAGACACTGGTGGTGGCGGCCACAAAAAAGGACCTGGCGGAAGAGAGTCATGCTGTTCATCCGCCCAACAGGGAGTCCCGGGTGGTGGACAGGTTAGGGAAGTGAGTTTTTGCTGCAGCGACCTTTGCCGTGTGTTCGCTGAATTTCCTGGCACACTTTACGAGACTCCAGAGAGACCTTATTTCCAAACTCTGTGGTAGCCTCGCGGGTCAAGTGTCGGATAGAGCACGTGACAAAGTGGCTTTCCTCTGGAAGCAGTCGGGGCACGTTTCTCTCTGCACCAAACAGCCTGGTCCTCCATTCTCTGCACCCATATATAGTCGGTAATGATCACCAGAGGCTATCACATTCCCCTCAAATCCTTTCCAGGACCTCAATTCTCCCTTCCTGACCTACCACCCAGTTAAAGGGAGGAGGCAGCTTCCGAAATTAAGAAGTTTCTTCTAAAGCGAGTCATCCAACAAGTCCCCCAGATCAGTGCGGATTAGGGTTCTACTCCAGTGTTTTTTTTTTTTTTTTTTTTTTTTTGTGCCAAAAAAGACAGGGGACTGGAGGCCCATCCTGGATCTCAGTTGTTTGAACGAGTCAGTCACACAGACCAAGTTCCGCATGGTCACTATTCAATCCTTCCATTCCTTCGGGAGGGTGTGTGTATGTGCTCTCTAGATCTCTGGGATGCATATTACCACATCAAAATGGACAAACGCTCCTGCAGACCTCTGTGCTTCCGGTTGGGAGCCAGTCAGTTTCAATTCAGAGCCCTGCCTTTCGGTCTCTCGATGGCCCCCAGAGTGTTCATGAAATGTCTAACAGTGGTGACAGCTCACTTGAGACTTGACGGATTCCAGGTGTTTCCTTATCTGGATGATTGGCTCCTTTCCGCCCCCACCGAGCGTCTACTGACCAGGGTCCTTTGCTACATTCTCGGTCTCTGGCGGAGTCTCTGGGTATTACTATCAATTGGGAAAAATCAAACTTTCAGCCCTCACAACAACTGGAATTCATAGGGGCTATGTTCAACACTCAGCTCTGCCTAATATCTCTTCCTCATCACAGGCTCTTAAGAATGAGAACACAAGTGCAAGTGATACTTGACCGCAGGAAAGTGTCTGCAAGGGAAGTTCTGCAGGCTCTGGGTTCCATGGCGGCAGCCATTCCCATTGTTCGTTTGCCAGACTTCATATGCGCCTGTTACAGTGGCTTCTTCAAACTCGATGGATACATGATCATCACCCCTTGAATGCACTAATCCTCATCACCGATCTCTGCAAACAGGATCTCCTCTGGTGGATGAGAATGGAAGAAAGTCTTTGGTGTCGCCTCTTTCAACCTCTTCAGCCCAACGCCACGGTGACTACGGATGCTTCCCTGATAAGGTGGGGGGGCCACTTTCAGGGAAAATCTGTTCAAGGCGCACGTGGTCTCCTCTAGAAGTCTACTTACATGTTTACTTACATATTAACATTTTAGAGCTCCGATCTGTTACTGGTGTTACAAGCTCTCCGTCCTCCTCTTCCTCTCGGACCAATTGCTATCCAGTCCGACAACATGTCTGTGGTCTGGTACATCAACAAGCAGGGAGGGACCAGATCTTTATCCCCCCTTTGCTGTGAAGCTATGAGAACTTGGCAGTGGGCGATAGCTACACACATCCCGGGGAGTTCCATCGTGATTGCGGACAGGCTGAGCAGATGCATCCTGCTTCCTCACGAGTGGTGTCTCAACCCGAGAGTGGCGGAGGAAATTTTCAGCCGCTGCGGCCGGCCTTGCTGCGATCTGTTTGCCTCCCCCTCCAATACGAAGTGTAGCAGCTACTTTGCCCTCTTACCTTCGCACGGGGAGTCCCTTGAGAGATGTTCTGACTCACGATTGGCCCGCAGGTCTCTCCTGTACGCTTATCCTCCCATCCTCTTGATACCCTTGGTCTTAAGGAAACCTACTCGGTTGAGAAGCGGAATGATTCTCATTGCTCCGTTCTGGCCTCAGCAGGTTTGGTTCCCCTTCCTTCAGCCACACCTGCTCCGACCTCCTTGGATCCTGGACTTCTGTCAGGATCTCATTTCTCACCCCCAAGGGTTGTCGTCTCCAAATCTGACCACGCTCAAACTGACAGCTTGATTGCTCCACTTCCATTAGTAGCCAGGCTTGAACCACTCTCTTCCTCGGTATGAAATATTATTTTGGCCTCCCATAAACCTTCTACCAGAAAACTTTATAAAGACAATTGGAAATGCTTTTCCTTGTGGGCACAAGAGCTGTCTCTGGATCCTGTTCTGTTCCAGTAGCTATGGTTCTTCAATACCTGACCGATCTTTTCCTTAACGCGGCTTCTGCATCCACGATTCGGGTGCATCTAGCTGCCATCTCCACTTTCCATGATGGTTCAGACGTAATACCCATTATATCTTCTCGTCTGTGTAGGACCTTCTTGAAGTGGATTTTTCATTCTAGACCTCCCATTAGGCAACCTGAGTCATGGAATCTGCATAGGGTGCTTCAAACATTGGCTCTACCTCCCTTCGAGCCAGCTGCAACTTGTGATGTGAAATTTCTGTCCTGAAGACCTTGTTTCTGCTGGCGGTTACTTCAGCCAGACGTGCATCAGAGGTGCAAGCATTATGCATTGAGTCCTTATTTGATTTTCCGTAAGGATAGAATATCACTTTGCACCAATCCCACTTTCTTACCCAAGGTGGCTTCGGAATTCTGTATTAGTCAGTCCATTGAGTTGCCTGTGTTTTTCCCTAATTATACCAACAAAGGGGAGTACTGTCTCCATTCCTTGGATGTCCACAGACAGTTACGTTTTTATTTGGACAGGACAAAGTCATTTTGTAAGTCAGATCAGCTTTTTGTTGCCTTTGCGGGCTGTAGAATGGGATCGGCAATGTCTAAGGTTACCTTGTCTAAATGGCTTAGGAATTGCATCTCCGTGGTTTATCCTCTAGAGGAGAAATCCGCTCCTGGCCGCATTAAACCTCATTCCAGTAGAGCTGTGGCTGCTTCTATCGCCTTTCATGCTAGGGCTTCCATGGATGATATTTGTGCAGCCGCCACTTGGGCTAAACCCCATACCTTTATCGAGCATTACAAATTAGATCTGATCTCCAGGGGAAGAGCTGCCTTTGGCTCTGTGGTACTCCGGAATGTTCTTCCATGAGGGCCACCCAGATTCTGTAGTAGCTAGGGACTGTCCCATCAGTGAGGAATGGAAGAAGATTAACAACTTCAGATAAAGAAGTTATGTCTTACCGTAATGTTCCATCTGAGTTGTAGATAGTCTTCCATTCATCACACCCTCCCACCTTCCCCTGCCAAGGGCTCCTGGTGGATTTTCGGGTCATTTTGGTGTGTTAGGGTTTTTGTGCAGAGATGGCCTCTACCTTTTATTTCTGTTTCTAATATATGTTTGTACTATATGTTCTGCAAACTCAATCTGAGGTATGGGATGAAGGGCATTGTGGGTAGTAGCATGGCTCGAGAGTTTGGTGTACGCTAGCTTGGTATTTGGCCGACTCTGTTCCGAACCGTACCCATCAGTGATGAATGGAGGAAGATCAATAACAAGGATGGAAAGTTATGGTAAGACATAACTTCTTTTTTATCTCTACTTATTTTAAAGGTGTGACACACAGGTCACTATCTAAGCACACACACTTAAATCTAAATTAGTACTAAGGAAAACTGTGACACAAAAAAAATGAGGCCAAATAGAAATCTATGAAATAAGCACACCAAGGGAAGGTCAACTACACAGTAAAGCTGTAAGAGCTTATCTAAGTATCTAAAAACTATTATTTAGAAGAAATTATCAAATTGAAAAATATTTGAAAAATAAGGCTGACCCGAGCTAGCGAGAACCTCCGATCTGTTGCAGCGGCAAACTAGATCTGAGGTAACTCTAGGTGCATCATGGGATAGGGACTTGGCCTCGAGCTATCTGAAGACCTCGAGCTTTGTAGTAGGCCGACCGGAGCCAAGGATCGGCTCCGAACCCATCTGTAAGAATGAATGACGAGATAGAACAGCTTCACATGAAAAGCTTTGTCTTGGGGGGGGCAGAAATAAATTTATTAGGCTCCTGGGGACAGGCTCCGTGGTGTCCAGAGACGCCCACGCCCTTCGTGAGTCCAGCTGCATAAGCTCATCGAAGGGCGGAGACACCCAAGAGGTGGAGGGCTGAGACCCAAAGGCCTTCAGGAGAACCGACTTCTCTTCAGTAGGTTTGGTGGACTGCCATTCACCCCTCTGACTAAGGATTTCTAATATCTCAGCAAATGAGATGTATCCTCAGAGGGGGAACCATGGGGACGCTTCTGATTCATCCAAGTCGGTATGTGATGAGAGACTCTTGTGGTGAGTCTAAATGCTTCATCTTACAAATTCTCTTCCTGTGAATCTCATCAGTGGGGACTTCTGGTGAGGTCTAAGAAGAGCTTCTTGAGGCTCTGGGTCTCTACGCTTAGCAAGGATTTGTGAAGCAGAAGCAAGATACAGGTGCTTTTGGGATGGATGTATCTGGACCTGAAGTCGAAGATGTCTTGGGAGACATAACTTTCCTCATGGCTTCGAAGGCACCTCTGCTCCAATGAGAAGGGCCCAATGGATTCGAGGAAACAGTCGATACCCCCGGCACCGGGACAGGGGGCTCAGAGTCAGAGCTAGGAGCCAAACTCATCTGAGCCGAAGCCCCGAGAGGCAGAGTCTGAACCAACAAGTCGGTCCAACTATCCTTCCCAGACCTGAGCAGAAAGTGTCACTTCTGAGATTCCTCTATCAGCCCCGAGGACGTCAGAGTAAACGAAGCTGCGGACACTGGAGCAGCAGTCTCCTCCGAAGGCTCAACTATCATCACATCTGACTCCTCAGGCTCCAAAGGACCGGTATGGCTCGGAGGAGGAAAAATAGTAGATGGTAAAAGGGTCTTCTGTTCCAAAGCCATTTGGGTCGGAGCCGATAAAACTTTAGCAAAGTCCGGTGCTTGTAAAAGCTTCTGCACCACACGATCCATATCCAAATTAGAAAGGCTTATCGAAGACCAAGATGAGTGGATAGGAGGAGGTACAGATTGCAGGAGTGGAGACTTGGGCACTTCTGATACCAGTTCCAGAACCGGGGACTGGCTCTGAAAGGAAAAGACAGTCGGCTCCAAGGGCTGTGGAACAGACGTCGAAGGTTTTTTAGATTTTATTTTACCTCAGAAGAAATAGAAGCCCTAGAAGACTTTGAGGATTTGCTAGACCCATCCTAGTAGCACAAAGCTTCTTGAAAAAATGGTTTGACTAAACCTCTGTCAATTAACTTTCTCTTTCTCTCCTTGAGAACCTTACAAGAGAGAGAATGACAAATGGAGCAGCTTTCCTGAAGGTGTAATGCTCCCGAACAGTATACACAATTCACATGACTGACAGTGATGGACATTTTCTGTCCACATTTAGGACATTTCTTAAACCCTGATTTAGGGTGTTTATCTTTGTCATGGTCAGCCATACTGGAACACACAATCTTAAGAGGATAGTGTGATGAACTAGACACACCCAAAAAAGTATCAAACAAGCCCTTTTATAAAACTATGGGCTAAATTACTAATAAACGCACACACACTATGCTATTTATCCAAACTCTAAAGACTTAATACCTAAATATATTGCAAAAACTAACAGAAAAGTCACTATTCAAATGCACACAACTATATAAACTATTATTTAAACTACGTAAGATATAACAAGGCCTAAAATAAAACTAGGCCGAGAGAGCTAACAATTAAAGAAAAAGGAACACCAAGGAAAGGGAACTACACAGTAGCTATAAGTGCTAAACTAAGTATAAAGAGAAATATATAAAAATATATTTTTTAAGTAGTATAAATTTGAAGAAAAAAGCTCTGTAATGGCCCAAGCTATGCGGGGAACCACCGACCTATTGCAGCGGCAAACTAGATCTGAGGTAACTCTAGGTGCATCATGGGAGTGGGACTTGGCCTCAAGTTGTCTGAGGACCTCGAGCTTTGTAGTTGGCCGACTTAGAACCGATGATTGGCTCTGAACCCATCTGTAAGAATGAACGGCAAGATAGAACAACTTCACATTGCCTACTTATGGTAAAAAATATCTTGACCTGCTAAAAAAATGGCAAGAACTGAATTTACAAGTGAGTGATAACTATATGGTTTTGAATAAACACTTCACTAATGTTGAAGCTGAACTCATCTCAGAGATGAGCTTGAAGATAGCATTGTAAAATCAGTTGAATTCAACTCTATGCTGACAGAGTATCAAGGTATGTTCTTCTCCTTCTTTCAGCTTTTCCCAGTTAGAGGTCGCCACAGCGGATCACCGTCTGCTCATGATTGGCAGTGGAGTTTTATGGCACCCAACCTTCCACAGAAGGCAGGCACACACACACACACACACACACACACACACACACACACACACATATGCATTCACACCTAGGGCCAATTTAGTGTGTCCAATCCACCTACAGCATGTCTTTGGGATGTGGTAGGAAACCGGAGCACCCGGAGGAAACCCACGCAACCACAGGGAGAACATGCAAGTATGTTAGACCATTTAAAAAAGTTTTGAGAACTCCCTGATTGCTATGAAAAAACGTAAACTTATTAGAGACTTTAAAAATGGTCATGTATTCTCCTGACCCAAAGACTGAACCTCGGTACTGTAATTTCTCTGAAAAATGAGCAAGGCAACTTTTTGTGATACAGAATTCAGATGTCCTTCAAGGATGCATCTGCAGTCCTAACAAATGGGTTGTCCTGCCTCAGGCAGCCCTTCGGTCGGCCGGATTCCAAAGTCTTGGTCTGGCCTCGGCTGATGTCGCACTTCACCCGACGTCATAGCTGCTTGGGTATAAAGGCATCAGCCGATGCCATTTTCCTCAGTCTTTCTTGCCGCGCGGTGCCCGAAGCAGAAGCTGTTCGCAAGTGCTGGTCGGTCAGATCCAGAGATTTCAGCTTACCGAAGACTTCTAAAAAGCTAAGTACCCCATTGGGGACTCTTTCTTGCCTCAGCCGATGTCAGACAAAGTAAATAATTGTTTAACTTGTGGGAAACAAATACCTCATAAGGATTTCCACTCTTACTGCCTTCCTTGCTTAGGCCCAGACCACGACGTATCAGCTTGTTTAGCCTGTGCCTCCTTCAACCGATGGACTCTTAGACGTCGGTCGGAGTTCGCTGAAGAGTTTTTTGATTCCACTTTTGCATATAAAATGCCGTCGGAGACTCCGACTACACATTTAGCTAAAAAACGCAAAGAAAAGGACCGACACTCGCGGCCCGCGGTTTCGGCTGAAACCACGGTCAGGCCTACCGCAAGTGTCTCGGTTTCGGCTGAAACCGAGACCTCGGTTCTCCCTTCGGCCGAACGCATGCCTCCGATAACCGAGGCCACACAGGCCATGGCTGAGTCGGCTACAGAAATTCCTTCTGAAGTAGCAGGCACACGAGTTGTCTGTCACTATTCCGTTGGACATCTCTACTCCTGCACGTGGGGCAGCTAGACCCCCTGCTTCTATGTCTATCAAGGCTTTCTCCAGGGCTAAAGCAGCCAAACTTTCCAAGGCCTTACCTTCAAAAGCCCCCTCTCACAGGCCTACCTCCAGTTCACAGATCCTCAGCCTTGCTGAGGACCTTATTTCTTTGATCAAGGGATCCCATCCTTACCCAGACAGGGCCTCTCAACCCCCTCCGGATAAGAGGCCTAGGACTGAACCCCCTGAACCTCTGTCCTCTGACTATTCCTCTAATGGTTCAGATGTATCAGACCATCAGGAAGGCCCGTACTCACCTTATGAGGACTCTGATGCAGAGGATTCCATTCCTTCTGCCTCTCCTCCAGAAGAATTTTCTTTTGGGGAAACCCTACACTCCATGAGGGAACACTTCCAATGGCAGGGTCAGGATTTTTCAGATTCGAGGAAAAGGCTAAGGACTTTTTTACACTTACCACAGCATAGGCCTTTAGCCATTCCACCTGTACTTTCAGTTGTTGATGATGCATATAATGATGCCAGTACTACCCCTGATTCTCTTCCCCCGGCCCCTGCAAAGCCTGACAGATACTACAGGGTCCCGGATACTCACTACCACTTGTATAAGGCTTATGCTGCAGGCCCAGAAACCATTTCTCAGGGCCCTAAGGGTGTTGCAGCTGCCTCTGCCAAAAACCCACTCCCATCTGAAAGGGAATCTAGAGCATTAGAGAGATGGGGTAAAAAGGTTTATACATCTGCTACTCTTTCTGCGAGGGCTTTAAACTGTCAATTTCACATGATTCAGTATCAGGAATTTTTGCTAGATCAACTGAATAAAAAACTGGCCTCTCCTGAACCTTTAGACTGTAAGTCCCTTCAGGATTTGGTACACAATTCTCAGCAGGTCAGTAATCATTTTTTAAAATGTGGCTATGATGCACTGGAGGCTTCATTTAGATCAGCTATGACTGGAGCAGTAATTCGAAGGCATGCCTGGTTAAAAGAACAATCATTACCAGACAATGTTAAGTCTAAACTCCTGGATGCCCCTATGGAGAAGCGAAGTTTGTTTGGCTCCCCTGCACAGGATGTTCTAAAGAAAGTGGAAGAAAAAGCAAAATCTGTCCAAACAGTCAAGGATTTTTTGCAGGTCCAACCTCCAAGGTTTAGCAGAAATTGGCCTTCAAAGAATTGGTCCTTTCCAGACAGCTCCAGAGCACAGAGAGGCAGAAATAGACGCCCAAGAGGCAGAGGTCAATCTAGGGGTGCCTATAGGGGTCGTCAGTGGCACCCTGCCAGCCAAGGAAGTGCCGCCACAGCTGCGACTGCAACCACATCTACAGGACAGACACAATGACTTGGCTCTGATTCCGCCTACCAGGGAACAACTGGAAGCACCCTTGGGCGGAAAGCTAGCCTTATTCTCAAGAAATTGGCATTGTATTACAGGAGACAAATGGACTTTACAAACAATAGACAAGGGCTACAGGTTTCACTTCCACACTCTACCAAAAAAGAGAGTTTACATAAAAACTACCTTAGATGAGGTTCACACTAGTTTTGCAAAAATAGACACAGTTATCAAATCTCTACTCACTAATCAACATATCACCTATGAAGAATACAGTTTTATGCACACTTCTAACCCTAACCTAGGGAAACTGTTTGGAATTCCCAAGATTCATAAAGATGCATTGAACCCACCTTTTAGACTGATAATCTCCAATAACAGAACTAAAACTGAAAGAATTGCCCAGTATGTGGACTTCATTCTTAACCCGGTAGCACAATCTAACCCTTTTTACATAAAAGACTCTTGGGATTTCCTTAACAAACTACACCAATCTAACTTTAATGGTAAAAACAAAATGCTAGTAACCTTAGACGTTGTAGCTTTATACACCAGCATCCCTCACTTGGAAGGGTTAGCTTATGTTAAACATTTCTTGCATAAGTTTATGAAAATGTCTAAGCTTAAGATTGATACATTATATACTTTGATGTCTTTAGTCTTAGAAAACAATTACTTTCATTTTAATAACTCCATTTTCAGACAAGTGAGAGGTGTAGCCATGGGCACCAAGATGGCACCAGCATTTGCCAATGTTGTATTGGCAGAATGGGAACTTGACACGTTGGTGCACCTACCGGGATTCGAACTCACTGAGCATTACTGCAGATTTATTGATGACATTTTTTTTGTGTGGAAAGGTACAAATTCTCAGTTACAAGTGTTTTTAGATTCTTTATCCGAGAGTTTACAGTTTCTTCAATTCACCATGGCAGGTAAAGGATCTTCAGTTACATTCCTAGACACAATGTTAACCATTAATGAACTCTCAGGAGAACTTTCATCGAATATATACAGAAAGAAAACCTACAGGAACAGTTACCTTGACTTCAACAGTCTCCATCCTGAGTTCATGAAAAGAAACATTGTTAAAGGTCAATTTGTAAGATTGTCAAGAATAATTAGCAATGATTGTACTTTTACAAGTGAATGTGATTTCTTGTCAGCATTATTTGCACAAAAGAATTATCCTATTAAACTGATACATGACATCAGAAGAGAAGTTACTAACAACAGATACATTAGATACAAACCTATTTTAAAATTTGGGTTTACACACACACGTACTCATGTTCAGGAAAATGAAGCAGACAGTTGGTATAATAGTTTTACGTTACCAATCAGCAGGGACATGAACAGCATCAGGAGCATTGTTTCCCAAAATTGGAGAATTCTTACCAGTGACCGGTCCCTCAAAAATGTCTTGGACAATGTCCCTAGGTTTTCGTTTAAGAAATCAAAAACTTTCAAGTCTTTGTTCGAGAGAAATGACACACCTTTTTTGTTATCTGCACACACTCCATTTAATAACTCCACAGGCATGTTTTCTTGTGGTAAGTGTGTTGCTTGTGAATATATTTTATTAGGAGACTCCTATCTCTTTTCACATTGTAATGTACCAGTACATTTTAAGAATAGTTTTTACTGCCATAGTTCTATGGTAGTATATGCAGCAATCTGTGCATCTTGTTCCAGTTTCTATGTTGGAAAAACTACTAGGAGACTCAGTGATAGAATCAAGGAACATAATGCAGCCATCAGATTCAGAGACAAATCCAATGCACTGGGCAAACACAGTTTGATATGTCCTTCTTTTTGTAAGTTTAGATTTATAGTACTAGAACAAGTTAAAAATATTTTTGGGGATGCTGACGGACTGTTACAGGTGTTAGAATTGAAGTGGCAACTTCATTTGGAAGCTGATAACCACCCTGGACTAAATGAAACTTTAAATTTAAAATGTGCATTAAAATGGAAGCAATGAATCTACTCTGCTCATAGCTTTCCAACTCATGTTTAATGTATTACTAACTCTGATTCATTGGTCTAATTTCATATT